>NC_084502.1:1200000-1497500 GCF_024500385.1 Phyllopteryx taeniolatus
ATAAACTGGTAACAACTTGGCTTAAAAACAAAAAAAACTGACCTGAACAAAAGAAATGGATGTCATTTTCTGATTCAGCCATGCAAGATTCTCCTAAATCAGTTGAAAAAAAAATAAAGCTAGCTTGTTGTTGTTGTTCTTCTTCTTCCCACTTGGGAAATGTGAAGAAAATGCTACATGTAGCGTTAAGCTTTAAAATGGATACGTACGTCACTAGCTCCAATTAGCCTGTGACCCACTTGTGTCATGTTTACTCCTTTTGTCTTTTTTTTTTTTTGATGCACAAAGTATTATTTCATTGTCCACTGTGAAAAAAGAGCTGTACTTAACATTTGGGTTCGTGCATTTAAATTTAAATTTTGATGTTGGGAAAATATTGTGGCACTGATTCCTTTCCGGTCGGGTCACGCAATTTTTTTCATGAGAAAGTTTTGCTGTTGCCTCTGCTTCTTTTTGTTACAGATATTTCTACAAATATGTAATTGTGTTTGTGTTAACGATGTATGTTTTGAATTAAGCATCACGTCATTCAGTACTTAACCTGGATCACATCATTCAAGTTTTTTTTTTATTAACATTAGGATGAATTTAATAAATATAATGTTGAAAATCAAGTAGCCGGGACATAGGGCAATTTTTGTCTGTGCGATACATTTTTGTTACAGCAAATTAATTGTAAGTATGACAGAAAGTGGAGATTGTGTTCAAACAATTAAATGTTTCTAATTGTTTTCAAACAGTGTGACATGAATGACACACTGGTTTAACAAGGAAGTCAAGGAAAAGTATGTCAGTTGTCCACATTTGGGTCCTGTGGGACTCATGTCGTCTACACGTCGTGTGCTTAATCACTAACTAAATTACAATTTTATTCATTTTTGTTTTGTTTTTTTGCAGATGTGACATGATTTCACAAGTACTCTGTGATTATAATACTCAGCCTATGAATTCAACCGGCATCTTGTCTGCTGGGATTTTTCTGATTCTTCTTTTGGCTGCTTCAACTTTCAGTTGTGCGGCGTCGTCGAAATGCTCAACAATAATTATCGCGACGATAATTCCGATTTGCAACGTACCGCCTGCGCGATTTATCGGCAAGCCGTTGACCTTTGAAGCGGACTGGAATTCGACCGGCGACGGCCTCGAACATCCGCTGAACGCTTAAGTTGAGCCGCAGCTGAATGAAGGCGAAATGATGATGCGCGCAAGAGCGCGCCCTCCGTATTGAACACATCTACACACTCAACAAACACGCATGTACAGACGCGCACACTCGTCACCGGGCAACGGTGGCAGGGAAATGCTCCGAATGTAATTAGGCACAGTTTACTCATCCAAACAGCAAACACACTTATCTCTGTTACCATAGCAACGGCCACATGAGGAATGTACGGCTACGCTAAGGCTAATAACACTATGTAAAGTCGCAGCACAAATACAGTGATTGAGTAGTTTTGGTTTTGGGGAGGGGGCTGGGTGGGGGTTTCTGGCTTGGGATATTCATCAATTTAACAAGCCTCCGCACTTGTAAAAGGTTGTTTGGTGTCGCAATAAAGCATCTGAAATGGCATGAGGCATTAGTTTACCGCAAAACACACTCATTTCACCTCGTGACATTTGTGTGTGTCGTATCGAAACGGCGATTGGACAGCATGATTATTACCGGAGGCCGCACACGATAAAAGGCCGCCGCAAAAGGTGGCATGGACGTCAAAGGTTTTGAGGGCGTCGACTCAGCATTGGTTTCTCCACCGCCAGCCGTCGTCGACAGCGTTTCAGACAATTTGGCAGTGCGCCCCAGCTTTGCTTTTCGTGCCATTCGGTTTCCCGACGGCTATTTTCACAGACACTTTAGCGAGGTTTTGTACATCTGCTGGG
Organism: Phyllopteryx taeniolatus; assembly: GCF_024500385.1. Taxonomy (NCBI): domain Eukaryota; kingdom Metazoa; phylum Chordata; class Actinopteri; order Syngnathiformes; family Syngnathidae; genus Phyllopteryx; species Phyllopteryx taeniolatus. The sequence goes on from NC_084502.1 coordinate 1,201,879, forward strand.
GTTTTTGTACACTTGAAAATGCTCTGTAGCAAACTCATCTGCCGTATTTCCTGGAAAACGTCGCATGCCGACCGGAACGGACCACGTGTGCAATGAACAATGCCTAAGACTGCCTTGTTGAACGTCGCCCGGTTTTACAAATACTGTTTGAGCGTTCCTGTTGGGCATCAAAATGAGATTTAAAAGCATATTTTTGGAATGTGGAAGGAAGTCCCGCAGAAAAGCCCCAAAAGACCGAAAACCCGCACAGGATTCGAACCCGCAACCTCAGAACTGTGAGGCCGCTATGCCATTAACAAATAAACATAAATAAATGATAATCCGATACCTGGTGACTATCCCAAACCGTCCCCATCCCCACGAAAGTCTCCTTTTTTATATTTTTGAAGATGTTTTCAGTTTGAACGTCGCCTCACAGAACGAATTATGAAATGTTCTTTCTATTTCCCGCTTCCCATCTCTATCTGCAAACAATTTTTGAGCTGAATTTGTCGTACCTGTGACAATGATTAAAAAAGATCTATTCAATTTGTAATAGAAAAGTTCAAATCCAGATGGTCAATTTGTGGACGATCCGTATTGCCCTTTTTTTTTTTTTTTTTTTTGGGCGCGTCGTCCGTTTCCCGACTGAAATTATATCCTGTAGGAATCATACAAATGCATCAGAAATGAAGTTGAAACAGAAGAATACAGAAATCAATCAATCTGCAGTGTATGGTTGCCGTGGGTTGTTGGCACGTTGGACAACGACTTTATTTAACAAAGGCATACACGTAGAAAAACAATGTGCATCTGTCTTAAGGAGGGTGGGGGGGCATATTAAACGGGGATTTTTTTTTTTTCATGCGCTCAGCCGTGAGCACACATCGTCTTCTTTGATCGGTCACTTTTGTTAATTAACGAGTCGGATGAAAAGGTCTGAGCGGGACCGCTTGGCGCCTCCCGATGTCCGAGCAACAGTTGCCAAGCACGCAGAGGTCAAACACGAGTCTACAGGAGCGAGATAGAAACTACTGGGCAGGACGGGCGCAGGCCAATGGGTGAATCCAAATTTGGCATATGTTTAAGGAAACGCGTTGGTCAAGGAGTGGGTCACTTGTTTTTTTCTTGTTTTTGTCTTTTTTACGGCGACGTGGACAGGGACGAGCAACTTAAACGACGGCGGGGGCTGCAAGTTTTCTCTCGTCGCCATTGCGTCGTTCCTCTCGCTCGCCGCTGATTTTCATCATGGCGTCTGCGCTCTTCTTCTGCGGTAGAGAAGATCCGGCGCCGTCGTTAGCGATGTCTGCTATCTAGTGGTGACTGGCATTATTACAACTTCAAACTTCTCGGCTACGGTAGAGCAAACTAATTTAGAATTGAAATAGAAATTCATTTAAGGGCCACTCCGAACGTGGGCACTGCCCATGTTTCCTCTACCACATTTCGAATAAATAAAAAAAAAACAATCTAAACTTAATTAAGGGACCACTCCAAGTGTGGGGACGAGCCACATTTCCTCTACGCTGTTGCAAATCCCCACACCCACATTTTTTTTGTCTTTTCCCCTAAAATGAATGGAAGGGCCTCTCCAAGTGTGCTCTTGTGGCCGCATGTGGCCCACGAACTGCCGGTTGCCCATCCCTGAGCCAGGAGAGAGCAAAGGCCATAATTGATCCGTTGGATGAAGGGAGGAGGGGGGAGATGGTCAAAGGGAGCCAAGTGAGGGTTGGGGGCTGCAAACTCAGTTCTGGGAGCAGTACTTCCAGAAACACACTGTTGAAAACAACAACAACAACAACAATTAGCTTGAAGACAAAAGAGGAGACAGTAACATTCATTTGAAAACCCTCCTTAGCTTCCGACCACATATTTTGTACTTTGATTTTTTGCTCCATTCGTAGTTGCGGCAGTGGCTGCTGAAAATTCAATTACTTTTCACGCCTGTCGCGGGAAATGACATGGTCTGAATTTTTCGGATTTGAATTTGAGCGGCGCCTTGAGATGGAAGTTCATTCGCTCCGTGACCGCCATCATATCACTTAAAAAAAAAATGGAAATCAATCCATTTCAGCCCTGTCAAAGCGCCAACGTTGCTTTTGTCTTTCTTTCATTTTTCTAAAGATAAATTTCACTCAACCGCACGGTGCTGAATAAAACAAGTAATAATCTGCAAATATGGAAATGCCAGCACAAAACGTGACTGGACCAAATGTATCGTCACTGCGACTTTTTTTCAGTCTTCTTCTGTGGTTTTGTCGGCAGCTTAACGGCGCATTAGCGCCACCAACTGATAATGTCCTTCCACTTCTTTTCATATAGATTCTAAAAATTCCAGGATCTGTTTGGCTATTGTCCCTCCCTCACATATTGACTTCCCAGATGACAAATATGTAACAGCTACGTGCAGCAGCTTTGACCTCTTTTGTTGGTCTTCTTGGACTGCGGCGGGAGTGACTTGCGGAAGTTGCGGCCAGTGAGGCCGGGCGCCAGGACGCCGGCGCTGGCTCCGGATGCGGTGCTGTCGGCAGCCGCCGGCGGGCCGGTGGTGGACGTCACCGCGGCCTCATCGGAAAACCAGCAAAGACAATTAAAAAGGGAGGCTTTCGCTAAAAAAAAAAAAGACTTCTGTCAACTTGCACGACTCGGTCGAGGGCAAAACAATCCTCGTGCGGATCTGCCCCGAACGTTCACGAACGCTCGAGGCTTGAAAATGCTTCGACCGAATGCTTTCGGGAATTTTAGGTTATCTGAAAACATTTGGGCTCGACATCAAAACATGAATGCGAATATCTAAACGATGACAACTTTTCAATGGCTTGTATGTGAACGGTTGTGCGTCTGGGGTACATGCCCGCTCGTCAAGTGTGAAATGAGGCAATCAAGTAAACATTTTGCTGGCAAGCTATTTTTGAAAGGTGTCTGCGGGCGAGCCTTTCTGAATTTGCCAGATTGCCACGTCGAAATGCGATTGTTAACACAACGCTGCCCCCACCCCCCCGGCGTCAATTCAAAACGCAAAAAATTGGGTTTTGTGTTTGGCGATGTGTTCGCTGCATGCGCCACGTGCATGGATCAGCGGCACGAGTGTAATTTGGCAGCTTGGTGAAGAAGTCGCAAGCATTATGCACACACAAAAATCATTGAACATCATACATTAACAGCAGCTTACTCACAAATCCAAATATTTGACTTGCACCTGAGGAAAATGTTCAAATTCTGTCCTATTTTCTGCCTTTCAGGCCGCGGCCGACGAAACTCGCGACGGGCCGCGATCAGCCGCCATCGTCGTCAGCGAGATTTAGCCTCTAATTAGGAAAAAAAATCTGCAGCCGCGAGTGCTCCGATGCGTACTCGAGCGCTGCCCGGCGAATTTGGACTGCGCACGATCTACACGACCGACGTGAAGTCGCCTGGGGTCCTGAAGCGTTTATTCGATGTAGAAAATCGACGGATAATATTAGAAGGGACCTACCGTTTTATTTTTTCGTCCTGAATTTCTGGCGCTTGCTGAAAAGAAGAAGAAAAAAAGAACACAAAATCCAAAGCAAAGTTATTGTTGGATGCCATTATGCAGTTCATTTCATATCAGCCCTGTTAGGACGAGACATTTTTTTGCGACGTCATCTATTCCGATCGGATGTAGACGTGCACGACATTTCATCGGAACGGCCGATGATCGGCGTTTTCGATCCGATTGTTACCCTAACGATTGATCATCGGTTAGAAATGAATAAATTGCGCTTAATATATATGGGTCACAACAAACGTCACCTTACGAGGTTTATCAGAGAAGTCAGTCATGTTGTGACAAAAGCTACATTATGAATCCCAACAAGAAGGTTTTCCCCTCGGAAGTAATCCTCCGGGAGTCAAAGGCACTTTCCCAGCCATCTTTGTGGGACCTTCGCGCGCTCCCCGAGGGAATCTCCCCGCACGGCCATCTTGACGTGGGCCACGTCTTCAAAACAGGTTCCCCCTTGACGACCCACTTGCGTTTTGGAAAGAGAGAGGGGGGGGGGGGGGAATAAAACTAAAATCACACGAATGAAGGTGAGTAGGGAAGTTGCTCTTCCTGGCCAGGAAGTGTCAGATGCTCAAGACGAGTTGTCCTGCCACGACTCTCGCCGCTTCTGCGTTGGGTTTGAAATAGCTTTTGTGACATCAATCCCGGAAGCTTCGTCACACACCTCCTACGAACGGGCTCCATCCAAATCGGACTTTTAAAGTGGAGAACCACGCTAGCGATGTGCTCCGTTTTTTCGCTATTCGTGCGACATTAGGCCGACAAACAAGCCATGAGGCGGAAAATAAAGAGCGAGAAAGCTGAAAAAGGATAAAAGCTTGGAAATGCTCGATTAGTAAGAGTAAGCCGGACTACTTAAAATGTGGATAAGCGGTAGAAAACGAACCTCGCGGCACGAAGGCGATCCTGGCGCTCAGTGTGCTGTTGAACGTCCGGTGCATCCCCTCCAGCACCGAGATCACCTTCAGCATCTGGACTCGCTTCTCGGAGGCGGCGCTTCCGTCTCCTCGTCCGGCCGCTCTGCCCTCGGGACGCCGGCGCTCGAGGGAGTCGCTCTGAGCCGAGGCCGAAGACCTCGGGGGTACCGCTGACAAATGAAGAAGAGCGGGAAGACCGTTCCGAGGTTTCATCAGATCTAGACAAATGAAAATGGACGAGGTGTCATTGTCGAGGTTGTCGTAATATTCTAACGCAAGAAAAAACAAAACAATAACCGTAGCGGTGACAGTCTTTCCTGCGGTCCTGCTGCTCACCTGCAAGAAGGCTAACGAACTCACAGCGCCGCCTTGTGATTGCATCGCCTAACGTTAGCTGCAACAGGCGCCGAACACTCGGCTCTCCGCTTGCCGCCATCTTGACGCAAGAGCGCCCGGCATTCTTTCTCAGACCGATCTCCCAGTTTCGACCTCTGAACCTCTCGCCCGTTTGACCGCGTTTTCTGCCGTGGCCTCACCTCCAGTAACTGCGACTCAGATTTCGTTTCCAGTGTACACACGTCCCCGGTTCGAAATCCTTCCCGCCGCACGGAGCCTCCGAAAATAAACTCGAAAACCAAACTGCGAGTTTGATTTTTCCCCCTAGCTAGCGCCAAGCCGATCTTCCTGCTCCGAAGAACCACAGTCAAAGTCATGAACCAACTTCGCTCTTCTGTGTTGTCCCAAACAAGAATTCTGTAGCTTTCCAAAAGTATCGCGTCCCAGGTCCGCTCACTGGGATCAAGTCTCACGTTTCCATTTTTGTATTTTTGCCGCAATATCGAGCGCTCTTGAAACGCCGACCAATGTCCGCGCGCGGAACTCATTCATTCGTCTCCCGTGAGATAATTGACTGAGATGAGGTCAAAGGTCAAATCACAACTCGACTCAGTCAGACATTTTCGCCGAAATGTCTTCGAGTCTCCTTTTTTTGGCATTTCGTGATGATCGCCGAATGCCGGCGAGGTCGAAATGGAAATACCACAATTCATATTTCGCTTCACCTTCTAACATAACAGCAACAAGTCAGGCTCATGTCATGTGACACTATTTAATTCAGAGAACAAACGAGAGTATGGCACTCATTCAGGATCGGAGCTTGAACTCGTCAAACATATTCATCATATTCATATTAAATGTTCGGCAATAGTGAAGATGATGACTCGCGCTAAACAGATTTGCATATTTACATATTTGCATTTTATCTGGGGATCGCGATAAAACCTTCGGTATGTCAACATTATCTCGAAATTGCCGGTTGGACTTCTTAAGCAAGATCATTGATGAAACGAGTTCATTTCATAATCGATGTCAAATCAGTCAAAAAAGCAAACCGATACTTCAAAAAGCTCGTTTACCTCTTTCCGTGGGTGCCGCCTGGACTTGGGCGCCGACAATCAGCATCACGACGGGAAAGAACGGCAACTGGGCAACGGATCGACAAAACATCTTTCGAGTTTGGATTTGGGCAAAGACCAAAAAAAATGAAAAAAACCAAAACAAAACTATTTGGATTTTCGCTGTTTCTTTGGCGTGGTCTTATTTTGAAGATGGTCCATCGGTCATCATCGTTTTCAATTTGGATGTTCAAAAGACGGGAGTGGAAATGAAGCGTTTCAACCAAGAGAAGTTGTTCGTCGTCTATGCGGCAATTCCCCCCCCCCCCCAAAAAAAACCACAAAACAAAAACAAAACAAAAAAAATCTAATAAATAAAAACAAAAAGTTTTCTCGCTGTCTGAATGAATCTCGGGTGTCGTCAAGTTCCGGGGATGCGCCTCGTAAAGAAGAAGGCTTGTCAAGAGTCCGTCGGCGCCTCTCGTCTCCCCGACCCTCGTCGACGACTCGGCCTTTTTTTAAATCCGCGCCGGGACACCCGAGCGCCGGCTCAATCCGCGCCCGCCGATCGGCCCGCCTCGCTCCGCCTCGCCCCGCCTCCCGCTGCTTCTCAACAGATTGGTGACATTTGGGCGCGTTGGCAGCCAGCTTTCAGCTTCAATATGGTTTTGTAAATGTGTGTTTAGGCTTTGTTGTGTGTGTGTGTGTGTGTATGTGTGTGCGTGCGTGTGTGTGTGTGGGGCCTCGAGCTGGAGAAGCAGTGATAAGTTAGTTCTTAATATGTTTGCTCAGGACCACAGTAACAGAAAGACCCTCTGACGCATGAGGGGACACACACACACGCACGCACACACACGCACACACCGCAAATACAAATACAGTACATTCAAACATTTAAAACAACTTGAACACAAACGCACACTATGCGGGGTTTGTTTTGAACTTGGACGAAAGGCCCCCAAACCTCCTGCCAGCAACAACCCCCCCCCCCCCACCCCCGTGACACACACACACGCACACACAAACACTGTAAAAAAAGAAGTGTGATGCACATGAGAGGGCAACTTGTCCAAAAGACACAAAAGACAGGAAAGGGTGACTCTTTTGTGCTGATTAATGTCACAGATCGGCATTTGAAGCGAGTGACGATCTCGGTTCCTAAAATAAGCACTCCCCCTGGTTTAAAAAAACATAAATGATTTTGATAAATTGAACGTACGCATGCGCGCGCGTGTGTGCGCGCGTGTGTGTACGTGTGTCAGTTGCTGGGGGAAGAGAATTTTTGCTTGTGAACGTTCACTCAATCATTTCTTAAACTCTGAAAAGGAAGCGGCGGTCGGGGTGGGGGGGTCAAGTGAACAACTCGTTTTGAAAAATGCTACCAAATTAAAAAAAAAAAATCATTTTCTTGGAAAAAGTGGATTGAAACCATAGGTCGTGATTTTGCAACTCACAAACATATTTGTTCTTGACCCAAATAATCAACTGATCGCAAAACATGATGAAATATAAACACATGATTTGAAAAAAAATGCGTTTGTTGCATTACAGCATGTGTACCACTCTACCATACCACGTTGACCTAATGACCAATGTGCACAATTAAGACAATAAGTCCAAAATGATGAAGATGAAACCGTTTGAAAGTCGAACCTTTTCCGAATCTCCGACAAACTAACAGATTGCTCCACAAGATGGTCCTTGGAGGTCATATTTGGAAAATTGTGTCATGTTTGCGACTACGGCAAGATGGCACATGACCAGAGACAGCCGATCACGAGTGTCGACTTTAGAAGGGGAAAGTGATAGAAGAAGAAGAAAAAAAAGTAATTAGTTACTCCCCAACACTAGGCATCACAACTGCAAATTCTATTTATAGCAGGTCCAGGACCACACTCTTCAAACAACATAGAATACGTTTTTGTTTTACAATTGAAACAGTTCCCAAGTGTCTTGTATTGGGAACAGTGTTCAAAATGTATGCAAACACACCAAAAGCAAAAGTATACTTCAAAATAACATTCTGGATTGAACGCACCACAAAGGGGAGTGTTGTTAGCAACCCTGCCAAATTTCAACCCTTGAAACATTTGCCAAGTGCAGTATGCATGACAGACTCCCAAGTGTGTCACATGGTATCCCCCATCCCCCCCATCCCCCCCCCCCCCCCCCAAAAAAAAAATCTGGAAAACTAAAATATTGACAAACATTTTAATGCAATAGCTACACAATTGAGTTTTGTCTTCAAATATGAATAAGGTATTTAAACAAACACACACAAACACACACACACACACCACTAGAGGGTAGTCTCGTTGTTTTTAAGGCCTCACCGCTGACATCCACTCAAGCAGTCGGGTGTTGTTTTTATTCATTCACTCTCTGCACTTGAGTAGCCCACAGATATAACAAAGTTAAAAAAAAAAAAAAAGTAAAAAGGGGAAGCCTCTAAAATGTCTGACATTAAGTACAAAAGCTGACTTGACTTTTCTCTATTTACATTTTTTTTTTTTTTTAACGTCGTGTCGTCATCTGAGGAGGTTAAAATAAGTACCAAGGACATTTGGACTAAATGAGCACATTCAATTGTTTTGTCAGTCAAATATTGTCAGAAAAAGACCTGACACTTGAAAAATGTTTTTTTTTTTTTAAAGTACATTTGTTACTTCCCACCACTGATAATACTTGGCCGCATTTTATTCTGAATGTTTTTTTGCATGCAATTGAAAATGAATATTTGGTGTTGAAGGACTTCATATTGTAAAGTGAAAAAAAAAAAAAAGGGGGGAGTACAAAGTTCCCAAAAAGGACAATAAAGTTCATCGTCATTGCAGCAGTGTCCCATCAAAATGAAGTGTTTTGTCTGAGAGGGGGGGGAAAAATGAGAGAAAAAAGGAATACATGCAAAAAAAAAAAAAAGAAAGAAAGAACGAGGAGGGTATGCGATAAGACTCAAAGGATGGCGAGGAAGAGGAGAGCACCCCTGGGAGACGGAAAAACGGAAGGTCACAAATCAAGAGTGTGTGTGTGTGTGTGTGTGAGAAAGAAAGAATGAGAGCGAGCGAGCGGGCGAGCGAGTGATTTGTTTTCAGTGAAAGGTGAGGCCACTTAGCCACGGCGCGGGCCTCACGCCGAATCTATTACCGCGTGTCAAAGGAAACGCGAGAAGGGCACGGGCCGCATCTCGCTCGCCGCGCGTTGTGTGACGCTTTGATGGCAAACCTCTTTGCTCTTTCATTTGACACTTCCCGCACGTGTGATTGTGCGTGTTTACTCTACGCACGCACTCCGTTTCCCGTCGCAACGCAATAGATGAAAAGCATTTTATTATCCATCCTTCGTTAACATTTGTACATGTGCTCATCATGAAGAACCTTCACTTAACCCAATTCTGTAAAGTGACATTTGTCTGACCTTATTTTCAAACACGTACAGTAAAAGGCCACTTAACGCTGAGCATCGTTGCTTTATGGCACTGTAACTTGAAAAAAATAAAATAAAATCATATCTTTTGGAGAAAAAAAGCATGAGAAATAAAGTTGCATTTTCAGCCCCGAGTAAAAAATGCAGTGTTTAAAAGAACCTTTTGTCAGGATGAAACGTCAAAAGTTGTAATTTCACGAGAATTGTTTCATTTTCCAAGGTAAAGTCGTAATATTATGATATCAAAGTGGAAGCAGGGAATAAAGTCATATTTCAATAAGTGAATAAAAAAAATACAACTTTATTCATGGAGGATTACACCTTTTATTGTGGAAAAGACACCTTTAATCTATGAATTATGTTCCTGAAAAATACGCCAAAATACTCTTGTACGAAGAAACCCCCTCCCCCCTCCTCCGAAGGAATCTTAGATTTCATCAGAGCTTCGAGTTGGTTGATTTGCCACTTGGCAGCAATTTGGTAGATTGAGTCAGGGGGGGAGCAAAGACCACCTGATAAAAGTGTCGCCGACCAGAGGAATGCGGGACGAGGGAGAGGAAGAGGAGGGGGAAGAGGAAGAGGAAGAGGAGATGTCCGCAGATGGATGCGAAAACAAGCGGAGGGGGGGGGGGGGGGGGGGGGCGCTGATCCTGATCAATTCATTCTAATCCTTCTTGCCACTGGCAGAAGGCAGATAGTGTTTAGGTGGCCTGCATTGAGCGCGCCACTTCATGGTCGGGCGGAGGGAACGCAGACAAGCGAGATGAAGAGGAGGAGGAGGAGGAAAGATCTGGAAGGGGGAAGGATCGACCACAACTGAAAGGTGGAACATCATCATCATCATTCCAGAAGGAGTTCAACGACCTGAAGGTTGCCCATAATCGCTGTTGTTAGGGTAGAATATAGTAATATAATCCCCCGCAGCCGCGCATCGTGTTTCGGGAATTATTAAACAAACATTTTCATCCATCCATCCATTTTCTCACTAGGGTCGCGGGCGTGCTGGAGCCTATCCCAGCTGTCATCGGGCAGGAGGCGGGGTACACCCTGAACTGGATGCCAGCCAATTGCAGGGCACATAGAAACAAACAACCATCCGTACTCACATTCACACTGACGGGCAATTTAGAGTCTTCAATGAATGCATGTTTTTGGGATGTGGGAGGAACCGGAGTGCCCGGAGAAAACCCACGCAGGCACGGGGAGAACATGCAAACTCCACACAGGCCGGGGATTAAACCCGGGTCCTCAGAACTGTGAGGCTGACGCTCTAACCAGTCGGCCACCGTGCCACATTAAACAAACAACAACCAAAAAAAAAAAAATAATAAAAAAAAAAATAAATAAAAAAAAGTTTATATTTTTATTTTTTTGTATAGTTTGCTCACAAAAGCTCATATCTGTGGTTTTGATGCTCAGCTTCTATTTAGTTTTGGTTCTCGTTTTGTCTCGTTTTCTTTCGTCTGCTCGTTATGCTTTGCTTCCCACCTGTTCTCGTCAGCCCCGTTCCTCGCGTCGACCAATCGGCTCCCTCCGGCCGCCCGCGTCAAATCCAGGTGTGCCTCGTTGTCTCGTCAGTTTGTTTGTATTTAGCGTTCTTTCGCTCCATGTCAGTTCCCCTGTTTGTAGCGGTTAATGTTTTGCTTGCTCATATTTGTTACTTTCAATCTTGTTTTTTTTTCTTTGACTTGAATCATTTTGTAATCGTTCCTGTTTGCCTTTTTTATTTTTTATTTTTTTTTGGGAGAATAAAAAACTTTTTTTTGTCTTCTGCACTCCACTTGCGTCCTCCGCGCCAACACCACGAAAACACAATTCGAGTTCGCCGCGGCAACGGTGGAACAGGTCATTTGTAAATGAGGTTTAAAAAAAATAAAGTCTGACCAATGTGGTGGCCTTCGCTATCGTGCACAGCATGATTTCCAAACATGGAACAGAACAAATGTGCAGCTTGAGTGTTATTGTTACTATAACACTGATGTTTGTATTCTTTTTTTTTAATCTTTAATAATTTTTTTGGCGAACGAGAAACTTTGACTACTTGATTCAAAAAAGGCTCCAAATCAGCCCGATTATCCGATTATCTTGGCGCGCGTAGCTATAAAAACTTGAGGTTATCCAAGGTCACCACCACTCTAATTTGGGCAACATGAGCAGGACGTCATCGATTTCACTTACTCCGCGTAATGGTTTATCGTCATACAGTGTGCGCGTCTTATGGGGATTATGGGCGGTAGTGGCCACTGACTTTAATGAAAACAAGTAGCATTATTAATAATATTAAGGCCAAGCATGTCGAGTGGAGATTTGTCCTCTCCACAGGTCAGACCAGAGACATCTATCTCACTGCAGTGTGACAATGCAATATCAGCTCATATATGGATATGCGTGTGCCTAAATGTAGCTTTTATCTTGTAACGTACCTTAAAATTGACAGTAGCGAAATCAGTTTGCCACAAATAGTTTTTTTTTTTTTTTTTTTTTTACCGTTTTTGCTCATCCATGGAGGAAAATTAAAAATGTAGATTTAATCGGAGTGGTGGGCAGGGCTTGGGGTTGTAATGTGATCAGGATGACAGGGGATCAATGTTGATGGTCACGCACGCACGCGAGCACTGACGTGCGTCTCGTAAGGGAAGGACGTCTCGACGGCGCGTCTGCGAGGGAAGGCACGGACGTCAGCCGCCTGTTGCCTCACTCGGTTGTGATTCCAGAGAACGTTTCCGTACAAGCCTGCAAACGAGCAATGGCTGCTGCTGCTGCTGCAACAAATCGCTTCCATCAATTTTGCTCTCAGCAAACATTTACAAATTTATCAGAACAGTAAATCTCACACTAACGAAAGAGCGGGTGGACTTTCGAACCTCAAACTTTGACCTTTGAGGGACCGAGGTAGGCGTAGCCCCACTCCACATCTAACTGCAATCTAATTATTAACCCACACGTGGCACACCTGCGTGAGATGTATACATTTCTGCAAGGGTTAAAAAAAACAACAACACAAACAAATGATACAATTCAGAATTCATACATGATATTCTTCTGTTTTACTGAAGTGCAATCTTTCATTCGCAAGCATGTGCGCGTCGCGCGCGCGTGACAGGGGCACCCATCTTTTAGCATCATAAATGTCACAGAATGAGTCACATGACTAATGCGGCCATTAGTTAAATGTGCCGCCACCGACTCACACGGACGCAAAGTCTGTTTTCGTGCCCGCGTGAGGGTTCATACAAGAAGATTGGACGGCAGACTTGATTATTTATTGAAATCAACTGTAAAAAATAATGAGAGAAGAAAAATAAATCTGTGAGATAAAGATCAACATTACATTTGTGGCCAATTTCATTTTACATTTGTGTGGTAGTTAGCGTTAAAGAATGACAGATGGGAGGTACGCTACGTTTATCTTGTGCCACTAAAGTTAAATGTGATTTAAGAGTATGACTTTTAATGTAACCATTCGACTGGTTAACGTCTGCTTATACTCGTATGATATAAGGAAAAGTGTTACTTCACACAATTTAAAAAAAAAAGAAGGTTTTATTCATGGTGACAGTTTGGGATCTGGGAGAAAGTATTGCAAAAAAAAAATAATGGATGGAAATTGGAAAGATGCAACATTTTTATTTTTGCAAGCATTTTTCCTGATCTGAACTCGCTCAGGAAACATGGAAGCGAAACAAAAAATGTGTGAATATTTTTGAAACGACACACAGGACATCGCGAATAACTCTTAGCTAGCCGTTACCAGCTGATAAGCTGTCAATTTCCACTGCCGCCGACAACGATCCAGACCTCTCTTTGCATCCTCTTGTGAGGTTTATCACCTTACTCTCTCCAGCGTCAACACTGCAAGGATCCTCCCATGCCTGTTGGAATTGACTGGAAATCCTCCACGATGCTGCTTTTCGCTGTCGAGCTGCGGGCTAACGCTAGCTAACCCTCTGCTAACATGGCGCCTTAGGATCAGCAGGATAATTGGGCGCCATCTTAGGGCGATATAGTAAGAACAGAAATATGCAAACGGACAGAAATGTCAAATTCAAACCTTTTATAACAGAAACACTCAGGATCCCATGGTCGTCAATGGCGTAAATCCGGCATGGCGGGCAGCGCAACTGTGCGCTAGGAGCGGGTTAGACTGCTGTTAGTAATTTCGCACCCCGGCGGAGCCGAGAGAGGGCGGGCTGCACCGCTGTGGGTGTGTTTACGGCCGACTTCATTTGCTGCCAATCAAAGCGGCTCCTCTCATTCCCTTTAAATGTGGCGCAATTAAGGACAGTCTCGACGAAGATGTCGTTTGTGCGGAAGAGGACGATGCGTAATCGCAACATTCCGTGCGTGAGTGGCGCATCGTCGCTGGTCGCGATGTGGCAACTGGTGATGACCGCTGGCAATTGACGAGTCCTTTCCTGAAAAAAGAACCCCATAGCTAAAAGTTGCATCTTTGTTGAAAAGTTGTTTGTCCGTTCAACCAAAAGTGTTTTAAAGTTTATGCTTGTGCTAATGCTTATGCTTCCTGAAACGTGACTTCTCGCTTTGACGGCGAACCAAATCGTGGCAAAGCTGCAAGAAGCGAGAGGCGTCTTCGTCTCTCACGTCAAGGTCAAAGCTTGGGAACCACACGTTTGGATTTGGAGAAAGTCCAGCTCATTACACAGTCTTGATGGCATTGTCATGTCCAAACTGCGTAAGACAACATCTCTGCTCGACAGATGTGACGTAGGCCCGTCACACACGCACGCACACACTCACTGTATGTCTATAATAATAATACTTCTGATGCACCTTCATTGGAGCAGAGCTAAAATCAAAAGCGCCCACCCGGGATCCGAAGCCCCGTCCAAATCCAATCCCTGCTCGATACTTGATTGATTTGCTTCCACTCCAATTGCGCTTCTGTCGGTGGGGGGCGGGGCCGTGGCGGAGACAAAAGCGAGATGGCAGCAGAAGAGAAGTAATTGAGAGAGATGGACAATTTGCAGGCCAGGCTGGAAGAAGAAGGATACGCCGCAAGTGTGCGCTTGTGCCTGTGTGTGTTCGTAAACATCACGGTCTGTCTATGGTGTTGGGATTGCTCTTTTCACAGCAATCATTAGGACGTGGTTCCAAAAAAAATAGCGCTAAATGGATTACGTACAGTAAGATATTTGATGAGGCTTAATGTTTAAATCTTGGAACTCATTTGCATAATTATTGACACAAATTTGCATTCTTGAAAGAGGTGCCACGCGTCCCCCTCATTTTTTTCTTACATTCATGTTAATGATGCTTTGTGAAAAAAAAAAAAAAAAAAAAAAAAAAAAAACCTGACATGAGCGAGCAACAAACACAAAACCACTTAAGTAATACAGACCGACACCTGCTGCGATTTGCGAAAAGCCACAAAGAACTCACGCCCGCGCGAAAGTTTTAAAATTGCCCATATTCATAGTTGTAAATATCTTTGTGCTATCTTCACAGTTGAAACTATTTTATTACTATTCATCAGAATCAGAATCAGAATCAGAATCAGAATCATCTTTATTTGCCAAGTATGTCCAAAACACACAAGGAATTTGTCTCCGGTAGTTGGAGCCGCTCTAGTACAACAGTCAGTCAATTTACAGAACACTTTGGAGACATAAAGACATTGACAAAAAACAACAACAAACAACAATTGTGCAAAAAGATGCAGAGTCCTCAGTTCGAATGGCTAATATCGCAATAGTCCGGTGCAATGACCATTGTGCAAAGGGCACTGAGACTTCAAGGAGTGTTTGCGGTTTAAAGTGACGAGTACTGCGATGATCTGGGACAATGGTTGTGCAAATGTTACAGATACTCCTCAATCAGTGTGCAAATGGAGCAGATGCTACTCTGGCATGAGTGGCCACTATATACAAATAGTGCAGCACGGCGAGACAACTACAGTGAGTGCACGAGTAATACATAATACAGAAATGTGACAACGAACTCAAGCCAAAAATTGCCAGCTTGTTGTAATGGAATTGTAAGTTAGCTGTTCAAGAAGTTGATTGCAAGAGGGAAGAAGCTGTTGGAATGTCTACTAGTTCTAGTTTGCATTGATCGGTAGCGCCTACCTGAGGGAAGGAGCTGGAAGAGCTGGTGACCGAGAGGATTTTGCACGCCCTTGTCTTAGTTCTGGCAGCGTGCAAGTCCTCAAGGGTGGGTAGGGGGGTACCGACAATCCTTTCAGCAGTTTTGATTGTCCGTTGCAGTCGGAGTTTGTCCTTTTTTGTAGCAGCACCAAACCAGACTGTGATGGAAGAACACAGGACTGATTCGATGACCGCTGTGTAGAACTGTCTCAGCAGCTCCGGTGGCAGGCCATGCTTTCTCAGAAGCCGCAGGAAGTACATCCTCTGCTGGGCCTTTTTGAGGACGGAGTTGATGTTGGTCGCCCACTTCAGGTCCTGGGAGATTGTAATTCCCAGGAACTTGAAGGTCTCGACGGTTGACACAAGGCAGCTGGACAGCGTGAGGGGCAGCTGTGGCGAAGGATGCCTCCTGAAGTCCACGATCATCTCTACAGTCTTGAGCGTGTTCAGCTCCAGGTTGTGTCGGCCGCACCACAGCTCCAGCCGCTCCGCTTCCTGTCGATATGCAGACTCGTCACCATCCTTGATGAGGCCGATGACAGTGGTGTCATCTGCAAACTTCAGGAGTTTGACAGTCGGGTTCGCTGAGGTGCAGTCGTTCGTGTAGAGAGAGAAGAGCAGCGGAGAGAGGACACAACCTTGGGGCGCCCCAGTGCTGATGCTGCGTGTGGATGAGGTGGCCTCCCCCAGCCTGACCTGCTGTGTCCTGCCCGTCAGAAAGCTGTAAATCCACTGGCAGATGGCAGGTGAGACGCTGAGCTGGAGAAGCTTGGATGAAAGGAGTTCAGGGATGATGGTGTTGAACGCTGAGCTGAAGTCCACGAACAGGATCCTCGCGTAGGTCCCTGCACTGTCGAGGTGTTCTAGGATGAAGTGCAGTCCCATGTTGACTGCATCATCCGCAGATCTGTTCGCTTGGTAGGCAACCTGCAGGGGGTCCAGCAGGGGACCTGTGACACTCTTGAGGTGGTCCAGCACAAGACGTTCAAAGGACTTCATGACCACAGATGTCAAAGCGACAGGCCTGTAGTCATTCAGACCCGAGATTGCAGGTTTCTTGGGGACTGGGATGATGGTGGAGCGTTTGAAGCAGGATGGAACTTCGCACATTTCCAGTGATCTGTTGAAGATCTGAGTGAAGACTGGCGCGAGCTGGTCCGCGCAGACTTTGAGGCAGGATGGAGACACGTGGTCCGGGCCTGCCGCTTTGTTAATCTTTTGTTGTTTGAAGATGCGTCTCACATCCTGTTCATGGATGGTTAACGCAGAGGTCAGAGGTGTGATTGTGGTCGCGGGTGCGGCCGGGTTGGTGTGTGGTGTGAAACTGTCCTTTTCAAATCTGCAGTAGAAGGTATTCAAGTCGTTGGCTAGTGTGCTATTGTTCATTCATATCATTTTCATAATTCAACTTTTTCATCTTTTGTCTGTGTGTCGGGTTTGGTCCCTTAGATTATAATATTCTTCCTTTATTTATTTATTTATTTATTTATTTGGTCTTGTATTATTTTCATCTTGTTACTGTGATGTTGATTTGCTCTATCTGGGGGGAGGGGGGGAATCAAAAAACAGATTGGGGGGGATATAATAAATAGCTTACAGCAAAAATGCACCCGAAGTTCACGTCAATGCGGCAATGATTCCCCAACATGGAAAGCTTTTCTCTCAGTTCACTGCAACATAGTTCCTTTGCAATGGGATGTCACAAGATGGCGTCCAAGCTCTCCCTAATTATAAGGCAGAAACAAAAACACACACACACAAAAAAAACAGTGAATTGGCGATTTATTCAGTGAATAACAGGATAGGTTATAAAACAAAAAATCCTAGGCAAGGGATTAAAGTCCTTCCTTGATACCAATGTTTTCCTATTCACTTGGGCTTTGGCTTGCGGCATTTTAAGATGTTATAGAAATAGCACATAAGTCTCTGGGTCGAAGACGAAGGAGAGGTGGAAAGCGGGTTCTTCGGCAGAAAGAAGAGGAAAGCACAGAGCCTAGAACTGAATGTGGGGACTATGACAGGAAAATCTTGTTGAGTTGGTTGACATGATGATTAGGAGAAAGGTTTCTATATTGTGTGCCCAGGAGACCAGGTGGAAAGGCAGTAAGGCTAGAAGTTTAGGGGCAGCGTTTAAATGATTTGACAATGGTGTAGATGGGAAGAGAAATGGAGTTGGGGTTATTTTAAAAGAAGAGTTGGCTAAGAATGTCTTGGTGGTGAAAAGAGTATCAGATCGAGTGATGAGGCTGAAACTTGAAATTGAGGGTGTTATGTATAATGTGATTAGTGGCTATGCCCCACAGGTAGGATGTGACCTAGAGGTGAAAGAGAAATTCTGGAAGGAGCTAGACGAAGTAGTTCTGAGCATCCCAGACAGAGAGAGAGTCGTGATTAGTGCACATTGTAATGGACATGTTGGTGAAGGAAATAGGGGTGATGAAGAAGTGATGGGTAAGTACGGCATCCAGGAAAGGAACTTGGAGGGACAGATGGTGGTAGACTTTGCAACAAGGATGCAAATGGCTGTAGTGAACACTTTTTTCCAGAAGAGGCAGGAACATAGGGTGACCAGAGGTAGAAGAGCAGAGGTAGAAGTACGCAGGTGGATTACATCTTGTGCAGACGATGTCATCTGAAGGAGGTTACTGACTGTAAGGTAGTGGTAGGGGAGAGTGTGGCTAGACAGCATAGGATGCTGGTGTGTAAGATGACGCTGGTGGTGGGGAGGAAGATTAGGCAGAGAAGAGAACCACGTGGTGGAAGCTGAGGCAGGACGAGTGTTGTGCGGCTTTTCGAGAAGAGGTGTGACAGGCTCTCGGTGGATGGGAGGAGCTCCAAGAAGACTGGACCACTGCAGCCAAGGTGATCAGAGAGGCAGGCAGGAGAGTACTTGGTGTATCTTCTGGCAGGAAAGGAGAGAAGGAGACTTGGTGGTGGAACCTCACAGTATAGGAAATCATACAAGGAAAGAGGTTAGTTAAGAGGAACTAAGACACTGAGAGAACCGAGGAGAGGCGAAAGGAATACATTGAGATGCGACACAGGGAAAAGATAGAGGAGGCAAAGGCCAAACAAGAGGCATATGATGACATGTATGGCAGGTTGGACAACGAAGAAGGAGAAAAGGATCTCTACAGGCTGGCCAGACAAAGGGATAGAGATGGGGAAGGATGTGCAGCAGGTTAGGGTGATTAAGGACAGAGATGGAAATGTGTTGGCTGGTGCCAGTAGTGTGCTAGATAGATGGAAAGAATACTTCGACGAGTTGATGAATGAGGAAAATGAGAGAGAAGGAAGAGAAGAAGAGGCAAGTGTGGTGGAGCAGGAAGTGGCAATGATAAGTAAGGGGGAAGTTAGAAAGGCATTAAAGAGGATGAAAAATGGAAAGGCAGTTGGTCCTGATGACATTCCTGTGGAGGTATGGAAGCATCTAGGAGAGGTGACTGTGGAGTTTTTGAACAGCATGTTCAATAGAATTCTAGTGCGTGAGAAGATGCCTGAGGAATGTAGGAAAAGTGTACTGGTGCCCATTTTTAAGAACAAGGGTGATGTGCAGAGCTGTGGGAACTATAGAGGAATAAAGTTGATGAGCCACACAATGAAGTTATGGGAAAGAGTCGTGGAGGCTAGACTCAGGACAGAGTATTTGCGAGCAACAGTATGGTTTCATGCCTAGAAAGAGTACCACATATGCATTATTTGCCTTGAGGATTTTGTTGGAAAAGTACAGAGAAGGTCAGAAGGAGCTACATTGTGTCTTTGTAGATCTAGAGAAAGCCTATGACAGAGTACCCAGAGAGGAACTGTGCTACTGCATGCGGAAGTCCGGAGTGGCAGAGAAGTATGTTAGAATAATACAGGACATGTACGAGGGCAGCAGAACAGCAGTGAAGTGTGCTGTAGGTGTGACAGAAGAATTTAAGGTGGAGGTGGGACTGCATCAGGGATCAGCACCGAGCCCCTTCCTATTTGCAGTGGTGATGGATAGGCTGACAGATGAGGTTAGACTGTGGCGCATGATGTTCGCAGATGACATTGTGATCTGCAGTGAAAGCAGGGAGCAGGTGGAGGAACAGGTAGAAAGGCGTAGGCAATGACTGGAAAGCCATGATGTACGGATTAGAGACAGTGGCACTGAAGAGACAACAGGAAGCAGAGCTGGAGGTGGCGGAAATGAAGATGTTGAGGTTCGCTCTCGGAGTGACCAGGTTGGATAAAATTAGAAATGAGCTCATCAGAGTGACAATCAAGGTTCGATGTTTTGGAGACAAAGTTAGAGAGCGCAGATTTGGATGGTTTGGACACGTCCAGAGGAGAAATAGTGAGTATATTGGTAGAAGGATGATGAGGATGGAGCTGCCAGGCAAGAGAGCTAGAGGAAGACCAAAGAGGTTGATGGATGTGGTGAGGGAAGACATGAGGGCAATCGGTGTTCGAGAGGAGGAGGCAGGAGATAGGATGACACGCTGTGGCGACCCCTAAAGGGACAAGCCCAAAGGAAAAGAAGAAGAAGCAGATAGAAATAGCACATAAGTACGTGAATAGGTGACAAAAAATATGCGAATGGGGGATTTTTTTAATAGGAGAATTTGTGAATAGCGAAGGTTGGGGGTCACTGTATACTGATTTGACCTTTAATTAGACTTCTGCAACTAACTGTTGCATAACTGTTGGACAGTTGGACATTTGATTTGATTGCGGCTGCCTCCGCCATCTTGTACAAAATATCTCGGGTCTGTCCTCTGATAACAAACACTTTATGTTCAAAATTGTTCATGGGAGCGCATTGAAAAAAAAACATGTCCCAACCAGCTCGAACATGGTTGTTGTTTTAATGAACTGTGAGACCAATAATAGAAAAAATAATAATTTTCACGGCATTACACCTATCTGTAAGTGAAAATATTATGTCCGATTTCTTTATGTTAGAAACGAAATACGTGTCGTGAATTATGACTCTTTTTTTTTTTTTTTTTAGTTCACCAGAAAGGTCTGCTGCCTATTGATAACGTATAACGTGATCATTTTAAAGCTGTCGTTATTCATTTAAGTATCACGTAGGCACCATGAACCAGACACGGCTCGTCTTTTCCGAGCGCGTAAATATGCTCGAGCTGCCATTGCAAGACTGGACGTTAGCCATGTTGAAATGCGTTGTATATTCTGCTGCCTCGTCCCACTCACAATTCCCTTTTGACCACAACGGCCTGCCTGACAAACCAAGTGAGACACAGACCTGAAATTACGTGGTGTCACCTTTGATCAGGATTTATCTCTCTGCTCCCACATACAAGTGCCAAGGACAACAATTCTTTGCAGTTGTGCAATATAACAAAATTTTTTTATTTCTTGTTTTTTTTTTTTTTTTTTGCTGCCAGCTGATGCTGAAAAACATTTTATTTATTTTTTTTTTTTTTAGGCTTGATTATTGTAACTTAAAAGGCTTCTCCCGTAGGCATCTGAAGACCGAAGTTGGTCCAAAAATGCTGCAGCCCGAGTACTAACTCGAACGAGGACAAGAGATCTCAAACTGGCTCCCTTTAAACATATTAATTGATTTGAACATCCTCTTCCTCTTTCGAACATGTATAAAATAACTATATATGTATATATTTTTTAACAAAAGGCAAATTACTACGAAAGAAAGTCCTATTTTTGCGGAGATTTGTTGCTGTTAAAATGAAGTTACATTTTTTAGAAGTCACTTCACCTAATGATTTTATCATTGCTCTAAATATATACATTAATAAAACTCTCTCTTGGAAAAATACATTCTGATCATTTTGAATCTGTAAAAAATGAATTTGAAATTTTGTATTCATTTTTTCCCCCCCTCAGATGGAGTATTTCCCTTTCCTCCGTCACCGGAGTGCGTTTTGGCTCAAGTGTGTCGGCAATAACGTCTGTTGTGAATCAGTTTACGTAACTAAAATTCACCTGAGGTGACTACAAAAGAGTGACGTCAAAGAATCTGCTTAATTTCATAAAAAAAAAAAAGGGTTTTGTGCTCCTTAAGGAGTGCTCTTTAGCCAGAAAAGTCACTTGTGATGTGATGACTTGCAATATTCTCTTTCTACAAAAATATAAAATATACTTTTTAGGAAAATAACTTTGTGTGTCGCTTTGACCTACTGACTACACTACCGTATTTGAACGTCGGTCGCTATGGCGGTACGCGGAGAGCCGAGTATTTTTGGAGGCGGTAGATTTCGTTTGAGAAGCACGAGTTGAAATAAAAAAAAAATTCACACGGAGTGACTTCTTGACATTTTCATCATAAAGATTTTGCCACACCATAAGCTAATAACAATAAAAGGTGTCCTAATATTTCTCAGCTCTGTACGAAAAAAGCTCCTATCTCATATTGTTGGACTCTTATGCTCGGTTCTCCAACCATAAAGATTAGACACCTCCACAAGTTGGTCTAAAGTCCAAAGGTCACACGTATGTGGCTAACAAGACCCGCGGCAGACGACAAGCTTCACTCCCGAGCGAGCGCACGAGGTGAGTGTGAGCCACAAACTGATTTTCGGGGAGGCTGGTTCCAAACTAGTATACCAACTGTGTGTGGACGGAAAAACAATGTTTGCTGCAGGGTTTTTGTTTGTGTTTGTTATTAAATGAGGGATTCTCCATAGATGGGGAAGGTTTAAACACCTTGAAACAGATATTGAGTGTAAAGAATGAGAAGGCCAGGAGCTGTTGCAAGGTTTGTATTTGGGCAACCAAGTGTGTTTAGACTTTATGTATAACCTACTTTAAAGCCATTTGCCATTCATTTGTATGTATTGGATATTCACTAATTTCCCTGCACAAGAGGCTTTTTCTCTGGTGGGATCCATTCCAAAATATTTTCTTCTACAAAGCTGTCAAGTATTTTTTACTCTGCTGGTTGCAGTTTGACGTTCCAAGAACTGTTTGGAATACTTTCAGCTTCTCATTGTAGTCAAAGTGGCTAACCAAATAATTAGAATGGCCAAAAATACAAAGGAGAAAACACAAATTCATACAGATTGACAGCACCAATCAAAAACAAATCAAAAGATTACGCAGATGTTGGTATACTGTCTTAATATTTGGGTCGATGGAGAGCCTCAGCGCCCTGCCTGGCGAATCTCGCCTTTTCAAGAAGCAACCGAGCACTGATGGAATGTTTTGCTTGCACGAAGATGTTAGCAGATGTTAATGCAGTCAACATGATCTCAATCCAATAGTGCAGCGCTGCTGCTAAAAGGTCCAGTCTGAGCAGACGCGCGAGATCGCTGCAATCTCCGCCCAATTAACGAGATTGTGTCCCGGACACTCGATACACTGAAAGTGGGGCGCTAGAGAAACACTGCATATTCTTTTTTTTTTATTTTTATTTTTGTATTCTTTTGCATTGTTGCAAATGATGTCACCGCTTCAGTCACTGGTGGAAAATAATGTATTCAAAGAAAAACCTACATTTTCATTAAAAAAAAAAACAGGTTTTGTGTTTTACATTAAATTTTTTATTGTAGTTTAACAACCTTTTCTGTATTTTCAGGTGTTGGCTGTGCTTCATAAACAAATGACAATTAGGCCTTTAGCCTAATTAATAATTCATTATTCAGCTTGTGAATTATTTACCTAAATTGATGGCCTTCCTGCATCCCTGGATACAAACAACAAGGTGACAAAAAGATTGAGTGTCTATTATTTTCGGTGCTTTGTTCTATTTGAATGTTGGCTTAATGTTTGAAATGAAGAATACAGTTCAAATGTCTTTCCCTTCGAGTCTTGCTTTCCATCTCTCTCTGCGTCGTCTTCTTGCACACCAGCTATCCTCGCGTCCCCTGTCAAACTCTCCTCTACCAAAATGTCATCACACGTTCAAACCATCTCAATTTGGCCTCAGACCTGCGACGTCTCTCTGACTTTTCCATTTGCAATCCTGTCCATCCTCGTCACTTCCAAAGAGAATCTGCGAATCGTCGTCTTTTCGTCGGTCTTGTGTTCAGGGCTCCAAATGATTCATCGTTGCTGCTCTCACGACAGTCGTGCAAACCTTTCGTTTTTTCCATTTTGGCTGGGACTCTTGTCACACATCATCCCTGATACACCCTGCCTGCATTCTCTTCATATCTTCCCCCCCCCCCCCCACACAGTCCCCATTGCTCTGGACAATTAACCCCCGCAGCACTTGACGACGTGCACGGCTTCCGCCTTTACTCCTTCTAACCTCAATATTCATGTCTTGTTTCGACTCACTTTCATTCCTCTTCTTTGTAGGGCACAACTTCTTGCTCCCTTGCTCTCTCTACAAATTTGCCATCGACAAAGATCACAGTCCATGGTGATTCTTGGCTTGCCTCATCTGTCAGCACGTCTATGGCAAATAAGAAGGGGCTCGGAGACGATCCCTGATGCAGTCCTACCTTCAACTTGAACCAACTGTTACTGCTGCAGTGTAATTAGCTATAGGGATCTCGCAGCAGTACTTTTGTGTCACTGCAAACTTTCTCATGCAAAGCCACAACTCCACCGTTGGCACCTTGTTGAACACTTCCACTTCCAGTTCCCCTAAAACACGATGAAGCTCTTTTGTTCACATCTGTTAACATCTCTTTCTCTCGGTTAGATCTCTTTGTATTCCGCCCTATTGGCTTCTGTTTTTACTGTATTCAATTTCTTCTTTGCATACACTTTCTTCTGTATTCTTTCTTTCTTTCCTCTGTCCAGAAAACCTTCAAAGCACATTCCTACCTGTATCCCAGCAGTTTGCTAATCCTCTGGCAATTCTTTAAGTCCGCTCAGAGACTGTTTCAACATATCCCTGAAGTCATCCATCAATTGGTTCTCCCTTCTGCCTTTGCTTTCATGTTCGTTTTCACTTCCTGTACGCTAGCATCCGATGCCATCAGGCGATGTTCTCGCTAGTCTCCACCTCGGAGTTTCCGATCTCATTCAGATTGCATCTTCTACACAGATCACAATTCCTCCTCTGTTCTTCTCTTTCGAAAAGAAGTCTTCACTAGAACCATTTGCATTCTCTTTGCAAAACCCACCAGCGTCTGTCCTTTTGTGTTTCTTTCTGCTTCTTTCTTCACTACTCATCACTTCTGTTCGTTCCCGTGCCCAACATGCCCACCGAGGTCTCCTCCAATCACCGAGCTCTCCTTCCTACCTGGGAATACTCTCTATTGATCCAACTTACACCTGGATTTCTCTTTTTCTACTAACTCACTGGCAACTTGTGGAGCATAATCACCCACAGCAGTCAACTTCGCACCTTTCATTTCCAGCTTCAGGCGATTGAGCCTGTCAGACACTCATCTGACTCCTACAACGTTCTGGGGTACTCTTTCTTCTGGACCACCTTTTCCCCATTTCTCATTTCATCCACACTGAGGTGTAACAGTTTGAACCTTGCATTCAGGCCTTTGGGAATTGGATGTGATAGTGACGTGTCATTGTCAGTAACAAGGATTCATCCTGTTTTACTGCTGCAGGCTGACAGGAAGTCACTGTTACTGGAAATGAGAGTCACACAAGCGCCACCCAACGGTCAACACACGCTCAAATATCTTTAAATAATGTCTGTCATATTTTTGTATTTGTGTGATGATTGTTTCTACCATCTGCAAAAAAGAAAAACAATGAATATGTACTTCAACCTGTGCTTGTATGAGAAAATGAGACTCCTGGAGCTGAAGATCCAGCACCATATATGTAAACAAGCATGCACCATGATGACCTTTAACCTCAGCAAGCTCAAGCATCGCGTCAGATCCGAGATCGGCCGACTGGAAAGCAGACCAACCCGCAACCAGCTTGTGATTTACTGACAACGTTCCTGCCGCAGACTGAATCTGAATCTGTTCAGCTGGAATGTCAGCTTCTTGCATTTTGAAGCATTAGCCTTGATTTATTTTCCTTTCCCTCATCCAATAATTTTGCTGTCCAATTATTTATTATTATTATTAAAAACTGGACGACACGGTGGTACATTCGGCATGCACGACTGCATCACAGTCAAAGGTTCTGGGTTTGTTCAATCTTTTCAATCATATGTCATCACCTAAAATTCAACACTAAGGCTATTCACTAAATATATCACTGTTTTCTTCTTCTGCTTTTCCTTTGGGCTTGTCCCATTAGTGGTCGCCACAGCCTGTCCTCCTTTTCCATGTGAGCCTATCTCCTGCATCCTCCTCTCGAACACCAACTGTCCTCATGTCTTCCCTCACGACATCCATAAACCTTCTCTTTGGTCTTCCTCTAGCTCTCTTGCCTGGCAGCTCCATCCTCATCATCCTTCTACCAACATGCTCACTATTTCTCCTCTGGACGTGTCCAAACCATCCAAGTCTGCTCTCTCTAACTTTGTCTCCAAAAGATCGAACCTCGGCTGTCCCTCTGATGAGCTCTTTTCCAATGGTATCCAACCTGGTGACTCCGAGAGCATCTAGAGCATCAACATTGTCATGTGCTCTGCTTCCTGTTGTCTCTTCAGTGCCACCGCAGATCACAATGTCATCTGCGAACATCATGGCCTGTAATGGTGGTTTGAGAAAAAACTAAAATATTTTTACTTTGAAAGGTGTGACAATGCATGTCCATCTACCACTTAGCTGCATTATTATTTTTTTTAAAACTTTTTACACGGTTGCAAAGTGATATTCACATCAATACAAAGAGACTTGCAATCAGCTCCAGTATCTTAAACCTGGCTTCTTATTTGTACGGAGCTCACAGCAGGCTGTTGTGTTGCAACACACACACACACACACACACACACTACCCTCTTCTTTGCCTTCATCGAGTTGGTTTCACCCTGGTAGTTTGTAGACAGATCCTTGTGTGTGTGTGTGTGTTTACCTGCCACACAGTGTTTTCATAGAAGCAAACACTTCACTCTGGCCCAGGGGAACCTGCATTTATACATACACCGAAACAACCAACAACAACAAAAAGTCTCACACGCCGACCCTGCGAGGCCTCCCGTTAGTGCCTGCTTAGACATCCCGTCGTGACACTCGGGAGGAAAGGCAGCCCAGCGGAACCGAGCAGAAGCAAACATAAACAAAATAACGCTAGCCAGATGCCAAAACAAGAGCAAAAGAGCAAGCGATGCGAGCGGCACTGCTGGTTGGTCTTAACATCGGATCATCTGGACATTTTGGTTGTTGCTGTTTTTCTTACATTTGAAACAAAAAGCAAGGGTTACGTTTGCGGAAATATTTTGAGAGGGAACGTGACAAGTGACATGCAAATGTGGAACACAAAAGAAAAACGTACTCACTGCACCGTCAGTTCGGTGACGGACGTCTGCAACCTCTGTAGTTGCTAGCTAAACAACTCAGCCTAATGGTTCTCAAACTGGGCTCCTTGGACCCCGGGGGTCCGTGAACAGTAACTTGGGGGTCTGCTAAATAATGTACTAATATTGATTATGTTGTTGGTGTATCCAGAGGCCACTTTTTACCCTGTGTGCCCCTATGGGTGTGGCAAAAAGTGCCCTTGGAGCAGGAAAAAGTGCCCCAAAAGTTCTGTGCCCCCCCTCAACACTATCAAAGGTATTCTGCCGCTGCTGGACGTATCTGACTATTTCTATTCATTATTGTCTGAAAGACTTCCAGGCTTTCAATCACGACAGGACATAATGCCGCGCGAAATGAGGACGTGGACATTAGCTTAGCTTAGCGCCCACGTAGGCACGCCACTCAAAAGGGGCGTGTCCTATCTAGCTATTCACATCTATGGCTGTTGTTTACGGGAGCGCCCGTTGTGTCTCGTCTCTCAAACATTCTATACTGATTTTAGTACAGTATACTTTTGTTTGTTTGTTTGTTTGTTTGTCAAGCCCTTCTGTATGGCATCCAATCGTAACGGAGGTGGGAAAAGGAAGCGCTATTTTCACGGCACGTTCGCCGCATTTTCATTAGCCGATCGCAGCGAAGTTTAGCGGTAAGCGTAGGTCAACTTTAAAACTTTTCAAACATTTGGACATTTATTTACAATAGGTTGGTCGTGTCACGCCACAGAAAAAAAAAAGTGCTCGTATTTAACAGACAAAACAGCTTTAACGGACGACCAGAGCGCTTCCCCGATGAGTCCGTGAAATGGAGGTTCTTTCGATTCCGATACTCACGGGGGGTTTAACAACCTGCTGAATAAACGACCCGCAGTTAGCGCTGAGCAGAGCGTTGCATATCGTCCTCGCCAGAAATATTTTAGAAGTGACCCTAGAGATCTATGTGAACCCTCTCTGTCTCTTAAAGATTTCCGCTCATGTTTCCCTTCATAAGAAACTGATATTATCACACAGCAGCCAGCGCTTGTGGTCCCCATGGAGTCCTTTCCCTTAAACAACCCCCAATAACGATCAGCAAGTTACCGGGCAACAAGGTGTACCCGCTTTCCAACGACACGGAAAAGAGAACTAGCATTCTCATTTTTGGATTTTTGGAAATGAATGAAAATTTGACTCTGCAATGTTGATGCCTTCAAAAACTTGCTGTTGTTGTGGTTGTTTGTTTTGTTGGTTTTGGCCGCCTAACGTCAGCAATTTGTTGTCTGGAAAACTTTTACTTTTACTCCATTAATCTAAAATGAAAAACATATTAGATATTGTTGGATCTAATAAAAAAAAGGTATGAAAGTTCAAAGTTAAGCATATTAAGCATACTTGTTGTGGCTATCACTGATGAAAACTATTATGGTTACTTTCGGTTATCAAATGACAACTTATGGCTTATTATTAATGGTTAGAAATGTAAGTTAAAACTAAATGTTGAATGAAATAACACCGTTGCACGTAGCACACGTTGTGTTGATAGCATAAAAGTCGAGCAGACGCTATCGCTTGGTTTAAAAACAAAAATGTGATTTTTTTATTTTTTATTTATTTATTTATTTTTTTTCCCCCTGAGTACCAGCATTACGTAAGTTCATAACATGTGTACAGTTTTTTTGTTGTTGTTGTTTTTTTTTTAATTGTGCGCAGTTATCAAAATTGGTATTGCATATAATTGACAGGACAATAATTGTACTTTTGTCTGGAACTTACACGAAAGAAACCTCGAGGACCCAATTCATTTGGACCAATAATATCATTCCCCCTTTATGTTATGCATAATGCTCTCTCTCCCGCAGGTTAGTCCAAAGCGTGGAACGCAGATGGAGTGAAGCAAGGTAAATGGATCCAGGAAAGATGTATCTGTCATGCAGAAAAGCATTGAAACTTCTCTGGTAATTGATTACTAAAAAGGATAGAAATGAGATTTCCAGTATGTCTTTCTGAAAAACGCTTACTGTAAGACTTAATTGTATAAAAGAGGACGCTGGTCTCTGCCCTTCTTTTTTTTTTTTTCCTTTCTCCCTTCCATTTGTCCAAAATAGACACACTCTCCGTTCGCGCGTGTGGTCTGAATTCATTCACAGCCGCAATCAAATACAACGGTGCTCCTCAAGCCCACGGCGACTTGAAACCGAGTGTGCTCTCGGAGAGGCTTTGAACAAATAATGCCGTCTACAATTCCTACACATGCACACACACACACAAAAAAGATGCACAATTTCAGCAAATTAAAAAGTCAACATTGATTTCCACTTCAAACCGCATAGCGCGAGCGTCTCGGTTGGCAAAAACGCAGCTCGGCGCAAACGATACTTCCTGGCTATCGCATCTCCGTGGCGACCTGCTATAATTAGACATTTGGCTGCAGCGGATCTATAATCGCAATTGCAAAGATTAGTCATTTGACAGGCGGGCTCTGCAGCACGCGAGGGGAAGCAAGTTCGCATCGTGGGTGACGCGACGCGCAATTGTGAGAACCACGAGTGGAATTTGTTGGCCGAACGTGAGCTGTTCCCCTCTACTTATTCGTCAGCCGATTAGTCCTTTGTGGCCCACATTTGACTCATCGGTTTACAGTAGTTGAGTATGTAAATAATGAATAATGAACACGGGAGCTGCTTCATTAATATTAATCTTTAATTTAAAAAAAAAAATAAATAAAAATCTAGAATCTAGAAAAGTATTATCAAGCTCATTCTGTTGAGCGGTCCACTGTTGTTTACACACAAAACACTCGACATACATGCACGTTTGCAACTTTCAAAGTGTAATTTTCAAAGAAATTCATTTCTGGCGATGAAATGGGCTTTTTGTTTTCATTTCCCGATGCAAAGTGCGTCATTCGAACGGCCCCTCCCTCCCTGCACGAATGAATGATGCTGATTGCATCTCGAGTTCTGCTGTATTTTTCGTATATTTTTTTGCCAAACTTCACCAATGTATCCTTTCAGTGTTTTTATGCACCACGGCATTTTATTATTTTTAATTTATCTTATTTTGTGCAAGATGACAGACAGATGACAGATGTAATTTCCCCCATCTGCGATGAACGAATGACAGACTTTTTCGATCCTTATTCTTCTACTTTTAGATTTGTTCTGCCATTTGCTGTCCAACCCTTCTCCACGAATTGAAATACGCTTAAAAAAAGAAAAAAGAAGAAGAAGAAGAAGCAATGAATCCATCACTTTTCCCCATCTCGGTCTCACTTGCCCTCAGCCTCTCACCCCATGTTTGCGTCCTTTGCCCACTGCGGTGGTCTCCGGTTTCCTTAATGGTTCCCAAGATGCATTGTGGCTTTGTGGGAACGTGAAGGCGCGAGCGACTGTGGGTGTGTGTGACCAGCAAGAGGTGATGCGGTCATTTCTGACACATGAGAGGCTTTTTTTTTTTTTTTTTAATCACCAGCCAGAAGCCGAGTGAAGTGGCTCAAAGGCACTTTACCGTCAAAAACTAATTTGCTGTTTCTGAAAGAAACCACATTTGTTTTTCAAATATATATATTTTTTGCTCTTGGGATCCCCCTTGCAAATGTGAAGTCGAATTGTCTGCATTTCACATCCCAGTTCCTTTGACTAAAAGATGGAAAACAGTCGGGCTGCAAACAAATCAGTGGTCACGTGAAATCGGAATCGAGTGGGAATGAAAAATCAGAACAAATCTTACAATATCGTACTACTTTATTCTGACAAGAGCTGCAACTGCTGGCACAGGACTTTACTTAAAAAAAAACAAAAATTACAAAATATTTCACCATTTTGGTGGAAAACCAACCCGGGTTCTACCTTTGTCCAAGATATGGCGGAGGATCCTAGTTAAAGTAAGCCAAACTTTTCCAGAAGGAGAAGCGGCAGCCAAAACATGCCAGCGCCCTCGCTTTCAAGCTCAACAGAATCAAATCAAATTGGATTTTCTTTTTTATTAGTTGGACTATGATGTCTTTATTTCAGAATACTTTAGTACGAGGAGTAACGATTCAATTTTGATTCAGAAGTCCCTCGTTACTGTCAACACGAAGAACAAATCGGGATTTAGAGAAAACAGCATTTGTTCAACGAAGCTGAGCAATGTGGCGAATGCTAATACACCGCAGAGCCCTGTCATAAATAGTGAAAAAAAACAAGCGTAAATGTCAGCCGGCTAAAAATGTTGACACAGTAATTGTCTATATTAATCGTTTAAACTGTAAACAAACTACAAACTATGATCCCAAAACATTTCAGTATCCTTTCAAAGTCATCTTACAACGTCACCCTTAGGAATAAATGGCTTACAGATTTAATTTAAAAGAAATGTGTAACAGTGCACATGCACTTGCAGACTCCCTCGTAGCTTCTTCCGTTAACAACCCAGGCGAAACTTGCTCCTCCCCAACATTCACAGTTTGTCCCTCAGTCGAGGTTTATCACTTCAACATGTTTCTTTTTGCCAAAGTACTACTTTCCTATTAGACAGGGCTTTGGCCCCATCTTGTGGTATTTCAGTAGGCGCACCAAAACTGCAAATAGGTGAGTTTACAGCAAATAGCTGAGGTAATGTTTCACGGGAATGGTTTTTTTTTTGAGGGGGATTACTTTATAACCTGTCTTCAAGTAACGTTAATTTTTTTTTACCACACCCCAAAAAAAATAAAATGCTCACAACGTAGCGCGGCCTTTGTTTGTTTGTCCACTTTCTGCAATCTGAAGAAAACAGCAGCAGAAAAGGTTTAATCACACAAACTCATGACTGCTGACCTTTGGCATGAACAAAGTTTAAGCGCTCAGCAGGCCACCTTTTTTTTTTTTTTTATATTACTCATGCAGATTCAGCATAATTCCGTTTCAGTGCATGCGCGAGATGTGGTTCAATATATTTGCTGGAACTAATCAAAGGCCGTTTGGCAGCCGTGACATCGACGGATGCATTTTTAATGATACGACTGGCAGGCAATATGCAAAACACCAGCGGAACGCCATCCGCATTGTGAAAACTTGATTACCTAATTGATTTTTTTTCAATCCAAAGTGGCATCAAATATGAATAAATATTCCCGTATCAGCGCGGGAGGGGAAAATCCAAGTTGTAAGCGTTGATCCCTGTGTTAAGGGGAGGGCACATTTGCATCGCTCTCTCACCTTATGACACAATGAGTGATTGCAGTTCCCTCCAAAATTGTTGATATTACAAAGCCAAAGGAGAGAAACGATTTGAGGACTCGAATGGTGGCGAACGCATCCCAACATATCATCGCAATCACCAGGTTCCGGCAATCGGACTGGATGCTTTTGGCTCGATTTACTAAGATCCTAAATAGTGGCTTGCGAAATTGACTCGCCTCGTTTGTTGAATTTATTGTCTTGACTTCAAAAATGACAATGAAACATGGGCAATTTTGCTATTAGGCTAACAATTTGTGTGACTGGGTACAACTGAACATTGTTGTTGATACTGCCTCCTGGTTAGAGTTGTTATACCATTCACTGTTAAAAACTAATGGCCCTCATAGACCTGAAAAAAGAAAAAAAAAAGAAAAGACGATTCAGGGAAAAAAAGAGAGCGAGACAAGCCTTGAAAGGGTCTCAGTTTTCCCTTGGGGAGGACAAAGTGAGGCCATCCTTCTCACTCCCGAAGACAGATAGCCACGCTGTGGAAACAAAATTCCCAAATAGTGCAGACGTTTCGTCAGCAAAAAGACTGATGACCATTGATTGGGAATGACTTCACCTTCCGGAATAATGTCATTTTGCTGCGGTTCATACCGTAACTCACAAAAATGTCACGTAAGTCGGCTATCTAGTTGAACATGAACATTATAATTCCAACGTTTCTATGTTCATAATGACCATAATGAATGGTAGTGACCATTCAAACCTTAGAACATCGAATGTGAAACATTTTACTATTTGGAATTTGACCAACATGTCCTGGAAAAATATGAGTCTAAAGTTGCGCAAATCTTACCTGCAGCTCAGCATTTGCATACCTCAGTTGAGTAAACAAAGGTTTGAATAAGTTTGGAGCTCCAAAAATAAATTGTGGCCACATAATTTGTGTCCAAAATGCGAATGTGTGGCCACAAAATATGAATTTGTGCTCATGATTTATTGGCTTCCACAACTTTGTCAGATTATCGTATACAAACTCCATGAGGCTTCTTATTTTATATTCAATGTGTGTGTCAATATATATGATTGTTTCTGAAGCTGTATTAGAGGAAAAACAACGGCGCAGAACTTACTTGAGGGACGGCACGCAAGGAAATGTGCAGTCTGTAGCTTTTTTTTGTTGGCCTTTTAGACGGTATCATATAATTGTCCCGCCTCACAAACAGAGGTGGCAAAAGTACTCACACTCTGAAATCCGCAGCCTGTCAAATGTACTTGAGCACGAAAAAGTCAAAAGTACCGTCAAGCTGTTGGTGGCAATAATAGCGCTGAAAAGTAAAGGAAAGTAGCGTTGGCTCAGGCTTCTATGCTATCAAAACAACATGTTCCCAAAAGCTTTACTAATGTCGTACAGCAACTTCTGAAAAATATGCTATGTTGTTGTTTTAAGAGCTAGCTAGTTAGCTCTATTTTCATGCTATCAAAGCAACGTATTCCCATTGCTTTGCCAAGTTAAAAAAAATTAATCTATTGCATCGTTGTCATTAATGCTCCTGGTTCACGTTCCTCCATGTCGCTTGCTGTTCTTTATTTCTGCCTTATAAGTCGATCCCAAACACTTCAATCAATCTATCAATTAATCAAGATCTCAACCTCGGTAGACTTTACCTCACTCTACCTATGCCTTATTTTAATTTTTTGTTTACATTTTTCACGTTTTTCTGTCGTATTGTCATCCGCAGATGTTACACAACGTAATGACCCTATGTTGAAGAATCACGGTGAGTTAAGGTGATGTTTTTCACAGGCAACGACGATTTTTTTTTTTACAGCATCTGACTTTTGCAAAATAGTAATTTGCCATTACAAATAAATGTAGACATTTGCTCCGTTCGCCTCTGTTGTGTGCAATCAGCACCATCCAAAAATCTGATATGGCGGCCATCTGCTGCTCTGTTCAGCTTTTGTTACCTTTAATTACACACACGCTGGCAATGACGACGCTGTTCGCGGCGGCTCGGCGATCTTGTGTCAGAAAACAGCCCGCAATTTACGCCTCAATTGCATAGTTTGCCACATGCGGGTGTGCTTAATAATTAGTTGAAAGTGGGAGAAACGGCAGGTGTAAGGAGCTTTGTCCACACCTAACATGGAGCATTAAGCTCACCGCGAACGTGCGTTGCATTGTTCTTAAAAAACAGGTGCAGGGTGGTTTAATTGGGATTTTGCAGTGAACTGGAGAGACAGCTAGTCCAGAAACTAAACACTAAAACAAGAAAAATCAGACAAAAAAAAGGCAAAACATCATGGATCTAGCATGTATTTCGTGTCTGTAAAGATCTTTTTTTTTCTGACCACGGAACAAGATTTCTAATTTCTAAAATGGGACCCAGCGATCCACTTGGACCCGAAAATCTCGACTTGTGGTTAGCTAAGCAGCTCGGCTTAGTCCGCCGGTGTGGCCGCTTTAGAGCGCCTCGTTGTCGCAACATAGAGAAACCCTGCGATGACCCCATGGGTTAGATTCTAGCCACCTCAGGGTTTTAGTGGATATCATTTCGAGGCTCATGAAGTCATCAAGACACATGAAGATGCTAGGCAAGTTTTTCCAGGTCGTAGTAGTGCTATTTTATTAATTCATTTTTAAAAAGGAAAGTGCATATTCGACAGTTCGATCGGCAGTTGAGCGGGGGCGTGGTTTCAATGCATTCAGCGGAGAGAGCGTCGTGATTTGTCACGATTTTTAAGACATTTCATATAGGTGGCGATTTTCTTTTTTTTTTTTTTTTTTAATCAGCCAAATTTGGCAGGATTGCTAACGACACTGTGTCAAATTTGAACAAGACATTTATTTTCACTTTACAGAGACTTTTTTCATTTTCATAATATATTTTGTTATAGTGGGTATCCGCCAAAAATGTAGGCTACTCACACTTTGACCGCCCATAACTCATATTTTTGGGGATTTGTTTCAGGTGCAAATAACCCAAAACGCAGTAATGGCAAATGTAGGATCAACTTTAAAAGAAAGACAATTTGCAATAAAATGCTACTTGAAGCACGAAAACGTCACAAAAGTGCAACCGGTCTCGAGGGGAACCTCCGATGAGATGCACAATTGTGAAATAAGCACACGCGCATGTGCTTGGCTTGTCCTAAAATTTATACGATTGCTCCTCTGCCACTTATTCATGATAAGCAGCACAGCGCACAATAAAAATAAAAAGATTCAAATATTTCTGAGTAAATTCAACCACAAAAAAGGCTACGGAACGTGTTAGCCTAATGTACTGATGTGTCAATGATTTAAAAAAACAACTTCCCAGAAGAGTAAATGTGTGTGCGGGTGTTTGTGTGCACGTGTTTTACCCTGGGCTATTTGTGATGTTAACAACATACACTAAACCTCAATCAGATCGTAATACTAGAAGCTCATTTAGCCTTTACATGAGTGAAGACCCTAAATAAGGTCATTACAGTCTTACTGCAGGCCAGAGGGCGTGGCTCTTGAGCGGACAATCCATGGTATTCCGTCACTGCGCACCAAATGTCTAATGATCTGTGAAATTTTCAGGACCGTCAAGCTGCTCTCGGAACATGTTGAAAGAGTGTCATCAAATCAAGGTGTTCCTTGAAATGTAGTCGTTAGGTCATAAATGTGAGCACACGCAACATGGCACAATCCTAAATGCAGGGTCGTCAGTGTCGTTAAGCCGTCGTTAGCTCCAGCAGGCCCACATGCGCCCCGGTAATAAAGTGTGATTGTATCTCCATCGTCAAGGGAGAGGTGGGAGGAGGTCACATGTGTGCTAAGCTTCCAGTTTGAAGTCAGTCCCGAGTTATTGCGGCAAAAATAAAGTAAGTCAAGTCGCACTCATTCGTAGTGGCTGGCTGCACCATTCGCCGAAGATTCATGAGTGAGTGAAAGACTGCAACAGTTTCCGCTCATGGCTGAGCCCAACTGAATTGAGAAAAGGAATGAACCAGTTCATGAAGTGACAGTCCTCGAATCCAATTGTAAACGTCTTCGGCGCTTAAGAGGTGGTCTCAGCACTCAACGCAGCTCACTGGTGAGTTGCGAGGTTCACGCACACTTCTCACACACACACACATACACACACACACACACACACACACAGAAAAATCATTTTCTAAAAAATGAAACTACCTTGAAAATTTTCACTTGTAAACATTAACAAGACTTGTTAAGTCATATAGTTGTAAATCAAAGTCAAGTTGAGTGTTAACCAAGCAAGTCCCAAGTTCTATAATTGGTGACTTAAGTCGAGTCAAGTCATGTGACCCGAATGTTGGAATGCTCAATTAAGAGGATATGGTATTTTTAGAAATAATCATTTTAAATAAAAACAGTTCAAAACCTTTTTAGTAAGCTTGCTGGCAAGGATGGTGTTTTACTGAATTTTTGCATTCGGTGTTGCCATTTGTTATTACTGTACTTCTTCGGACACGACGAAGATGTGATTTGCTCGTAAAAGCTGGCTTATTCCCGAGCAATTTGTTCCCCCAATTTTTGAAATGATGGCTACGCCCCTGCGATTGGCTGGCGACCAGTCCAGGGTGTACCCCGCCTCTCGCCCAAAGTCACCTGGGATTGGCTCCAGCTCCCAAGGACAAGTGCTACAGAAAATTCATGGATGGAAAACACTACAGGTACACGACTTTAACATTAATGATGTTGAAAATGAAAACATCCCAAGCTCATCATTTCATTGATGTAATTGCGAGTCACACGCTGTCATAATCACACGCTCGTCCTTATTCCGACAATTCAACAACAAAGATCATAATAATTAGGTTAGTCTCCAGTGTCTGCCGCTCAGCTATTTTATATGAATCAACATAATTAAAAAGTAAAAAAAAAACACTGCACGATTGTTTACCTGTACTTTAAATCAAGCAATTAAACATTTCTTTAAACTAGTTGATGTGAACTAGATGAAGGTATTAGCTCTAACATATACAGCCCTTAACAAAAAGTCAAGAGAGGCCACGGCCAACACTGAGCAACTAACTACACACAGAATTCCGCACTCTTGAAAACCTCATGGGACCAATTATTTCATTTGTTGACACCCCAAACTGACAGAGACGCCGAGGAACAGATACGGTAAACGCACCTCATTAGCCTGCGATGACATTGGTTTTCCTCGTGTTATCTTATGAATGATGCAAATTGTTTAGTGCACAACATATTTCCACTCTTTTTCTCCATCATTCAGGGCAGTGATTCCAAAACACTTTACTGTGACAGATCATTAAGGAAATTGTCCAATTTCAAAGAAATGTTTCTATTTATTTACTACAAATAATGTGTTTTCGGTCATCTCGCTATACCAGCGATATATTGGGACTTGCAGAACAAATAAAATGCTCTTCCACTAGATCGCAAAAGGCCCGCAAGAGAATATTAGCTTCGTGTTCAACTAAACTGGCCCAGATTTCACAAAGACCAAGTCTATTTGTAAATAAATTTATACCCGATCATCATTATTTCAGTACACTCTACTCAAAGTTGTGGGCGTCGGAGCCATACCAATTTCCAAGGACGTCTACTTCCATGCCTTTCTGTGACTCCCCCAGTCTCCCTTTATCTACAACCCCAATTCCAATGAATTTGGGATGTTGTGTTAAACATAAATAAAAACAGAATGCAATGATTTGCAAATCATGTTCAACCTAGATTTAATTGAATACACTACAAAGACAAGATATTTAAAGTTCAAACTGATAAACTTGATTGTTTTTAGCAAATAATCATGAACTTTGAGTTTTATGGCTGCAACACGTTCCGAAAAATCTGGGACAGGTGGCAAAAAAGACTGAGAAAGTCGAGGAATGCTCATCAAACACGTGTTTGGAACATCCCACAGGTGAACAGGCTAATTGGGAACAGGTGGGTGCCATGATTGGGTAGAAAAGGAGCTTCCCTGAATTGCTCAGTCATTCACAAGCAAAGATGGGCCGAGGTTCACCTCTTTGTGAACAAGGGCGTGAGAAAATAGTCGAACAGTTTAAGGACAATGTTCCTCAACGTACAATTGCAAGGAATGTAGGGATTTTGATCTTTCAGGCGACGCTGCATCAAAAACCGACATCAATGTGTAAAGGATATCACCGCATGGGCTCAGGAACACTTCAGAAAACCAATGTAAGTAAATACAGTTTGGCGCTACATTTGTACGTGCAACTTGAAACTCTACTATGCAAAGCAAAAGCCATTTATCCACAACACCCAGAAACGCCGCCTGCTTCTCTGGGCCCGACCTCATCTAAGATGGACTGATGCAAAGTGGAAAAGTGCGGACGTCGTGTACTGCAGGCCAAAGAGGAAAAGAACCATCCGGACTGTTATGGACGCAAAGTTCAAAAGCCAGCATCTGTGATGGTATGGGGCTATGTTAGTGCCAATGGCATGGGTAAATTACATATCTGTGAAGGCACCATTAATGCTGAAAGGTACATGCAGGTTTTGGAGAAACATATGCTGCCATCCAAGCATTTTTCATGGACACCCTGCTTATTTCAGCAAGACAATGCCAAACCACATTCTGCACATGTTACAACAGCGTGGCTTCGTAGTAAAAGAGTGCGGGTACTAGACTGGCCTGCCTGCAGTCCAGACCTGTCTCCCATTGAAAATATGTGGCACATTATGAAGCGTAAAATACGTTAACGGAGACCCCGGACTGTTGAACAGCTGGAGCTGTACATCAAGCAAGAATAGGAAAGAATTCCACATACAAAGCTTCAACAATTAGTCTCCTCAGTTCCCAAACGTTTATTGAATGTTGTTAAAAGAAAAGGTGAGGTAACACACTGGTAAACATGACCCTGTCCCAGCTTTTTTGGAACAAGTTGCAGCCATAAAATTCTAAGTTAATGATTATTTGGTAAAAACAATCAAGTTCATCAGTTTGAACATTAAATATCTTGTCTTTGTAGTGTATTCAATTAAATATAGGTCGAACATGATTTGCAAATCATTGTATTCTGTTTTTATTTGTTTAACACAACGCCCCAACTTCATTGGAATTGGGGTTATATGTTGCAACCTGCTGATGACGCGCTATGTTTCGTGGGCACTGAGAAAATCCTGTTTGAAGCCTCACAACAGCGAGGTACCACTGATCAATTTTTGGCCGTCGTCTTGGTCTCATGATGTCAAAATGTAAACATCATGATGAAGAGGATGATGAAGAGGACTGTTTAAACACCAATTCTAAATGAACTAGGAAATATCCATTCATGGACCAAACACGTCGTTCAGCTTCTTGTTAGAGAACAGCAAGTTATGCAAAAAGTACTGAAACACTAAACAGTTGGACCCAGAAGTCGTTCTCACGGTGATATATTCTCAAGGATTTCAATTGTTCGCACACCGAGCAACAGAGCCGAACCCGACTGAAGTCTGGAGCAGTGGGCGGGATTGGCCAACTATTTTTATGAGTGGTTTTGCCACGATTCAACATTTGAATCGCCGGTGCACAGTGTCGCAGATTACAGTCAATCAAAATGCACACACGCTAAAAATATATTTCCGGGATTAAAGCGACCAAGAGCCATAGCGCTGCCCACAAGCCATACAAAAACAATACATAAACTATACATATAGTGTTTTACAACAATACTTAAATAAATGTATATTTTTTTTCTGTGGATGAAAAAGCGAAACTTGTGGCCAAAGTGTATTTTTTCCAATCTGACACAGGCCTCTGTCGTATGTGAGTATAAACCGGAAATGTATCTGATGCGACTGCAATCTGGACGCTCAGGTTGCGCTCGTCTGACCTATTGTTCATCAGAAAGCAACAAACGTCACGACTGTTCGACAAAAGAAGAGAGGCGCGACCCCACAAATTGCCAGAGTCAAAATGATTGCCCTGTTTCTTCTTGACTTCCTATGTGAAATTATTTGATAAAGAAAAAGAACACGCTGTGGTAGGCATGGATCACATGTACCTCCCCTTGACAATCGGTTTTCTGTGACATAAAGGTTCCATCCGAAGCGTCCACTCCTAACTGATGATGCCTGCTCCGATAAGAGGCGAAACATCTTCTAAGACAACCAGAGCAGTCCAGTTGCGATCGATTCAATGCCCTGAGAATGAATCAGAGTCTGATGTTGTACGACATGATTCAGTTCAGATTTTATTGGAAAATTGCCACTGACTGCCCCTTCCCCAAAGAATTAGCGAGCATGTTGACTTTTATTTGTTCTGTTTTATTTTAGCAGCTGCTAGGAACACACACAGAGTGACTTGGCACAAACATGTGAGCCGTATTCACTCAGACTCAGTTTGATGTCGTGAGAGCTCGGTGGGTGGTTTCATGGGGATGGGGGGATTCGACGTATTCTAGGGTGCTGAGGATGACGAATGGAGCACGGGGTAGTGGGGGAGGGTTATGGATAGATGTTATTTAGGATGTGTAACGGTCTTGCTGCGAGAAAAATTCATGAACATGACAATGATTCATTGAAAGAAATGAAGTGTAGCCTGCATACTGTATATATAAAAGAATGTCATTCTCATTTAGAAGTTAGCTCATAATTATGGCTTATTCAAGGATTACTTTTTTGTTGCTTGACCTTGTAGTTACTGTGACCATGACGTGATCGTCTGTCTTTGTACGTCTGACCAGATCCAGGAAGTTGCAGCTGGGGGTCGTGTTTTGTCTGGGAGGGGTCACTGCTGAGCTTGCTCCCACTGAGCGCTCCCAGAACACACACAGTAGGACGTCCGCTGGGCGCAGAGTTCTTTCGGTGTCCCCGCTGTCCCGTCACCCAAACTAGACTTCATACGGCTGTGTTGCTCGGTCCCCGAAAACCAATCAATTCGCCACATTGAGAAATACTCATCGAATTGATTTTTTAAAAAATTATTATATTATTATTGCGAATCAAATTTGGACTTCAAGACATCAAATTACTACTTTCAAGTAATGTTGTCCGAGCCCATTTTGTTTGACTGAAACCTGACGAAGGCAAGGTGAATATGTTAGCCTGGCCTAAATGAAGCCACTCCCCCACAGGCAGACGAACTCTCAGCCTCCTTTAGAGAAACATGCCACGAAAGAACAGCTGCAACTAATTTTACCTCATATTTGTTGACATATCCAAAACCTAAACTTAATGTTTAATCATTTGAAAGCCTTATTCTTATCAACAATACTCCTGAATGCTAATAATGATCGGTAGTGGTAGTAGTGGAGGAATGCAGCCCTATGGGGGGCACAAGCCAGTGCAAACTGTAGGCTGGTCCCAAGCCCGGATAAATGCAGAGGGTTGCGTCAGGAAGGACACCCGGCTTAAATCTTTGCCAAACAAATATGAGCGTTTATCCAAAGAATTCCATACCGGATCGGTCGTGGCCCGGGTTAACAACGTCCGCCACCGGCGGCGTCAACCTTCAGGGCGCCGCAGGTTAGGGTGATTAAGGACAGAGATGGAAATCTGTTGGCTGGTGCCAGTAGTGTGCTAGATAGATGCAAAGAATACTTTGAGGAGTTGATGAATGAGGAAAATGAGAGAGAAGGAAGAGAAGAAGAGGCAAGTGCGGTGGACCAGGAAGTGGCAATGATTAGTAAGGGGGAAGTTAGAAAGGCATTAAAGAGGACGAAAAATGAAAAGGCAGTTGGTCCTGATGACATTCCTGTGGAGGTATGGAAGCATCTAGGAGAGGTGGCTTTGGAGTTTTTGACCAGCTTGTTCAATAGAATTCTAGCGTGTGAGAAGATGCCTGAGGAATGGAGGAAAGGTGTACTGGTGCCCATTTTTAAGAACAGGGGTGATGTGCAGAGCTGTGGGAACTATAGAGGAATAAAGTTGATGAGCCACAAAATGAAGTTCTGGGAAAGACTAGTGGAGGATAGATTCAGGACAGAAGGGAGTATTTGCGAGCAACAGTATGGTTTCATACCTGGAAAAAGTACCACAGATGCATTATTTGCCTTGAGGACGTTGATGGAAAAGTACAGAGAAGGTCAGAAGGAGCGACATTGTGTCTTTGTAGATCTAGAGAAAGCCTATGACAGAGTACCCAGAGAGGAACTGTGGTACTGCATGTGGAAGTCTGGAGTGGCAGAGAAGTATGTTAGAATAATACAGGACATGTACGAGGACAACAGAACAGCGGTGAGGTGTCCTGTAGGTGTGACAGACAAATTTAAGGTGGAGGTGGGACTGCATCAGGGATCAGCCCTGAGCCCCTTCCTGTTTGCAGCGGTGATGGATAGGTTGACAGATGAGATTAGACTGGAATCCTGGAAAGATGGAGGCATGCACTGGAAAGCAGAGGAATGAAGATTAGCTGAAGTAAGACAGAATGTACGTGCATGAATGAGAGGGGTGGTGGGGGAAGAGTGAGGCTACATGGAGTAGAGATAGCAAGGGTGGAGGACTTGAAATACTTGGGGTCAACCATCCAGAGCAATGGTGAGTGTGGTCAGGAAGTGAAGAAACGGGTCCAAGCAGGTTGGAACGGGTGGAGGAAGGTGTCAGGTGTGTATGTGACAGAAGAGTCTCTGCTAGGATGAAGGGCAAAGTTTATAAAACAGTGGTGAGGACAGCCATGATGTACGGATTAGAGACAGTGGTACTGAAGAGACAACAGGAAGCAGAGCTGGAGGTGGCGGAAATGAAGATGTTGAGGTTCGCTCTCGGAGTGACCAGGTTGGATAAAATTATAAATGAGCTCATCAGAGGGACAGCCAAGGTTTGATGTTTTAGAGACAAAGTTAGAGAGAGCAGACTTGGATTGTTTGGACACGTCCAGAAGAGAGAGAGTGAGTATATTGGTAGAAGGATGATAAGGATGGAGCTGCCAGGCAAGAGAGCTCGAGGGAGACCAAAGAGACAAGACGAAAGAAAAAGAAAGAAGTGGTAGTAATGGACGGGTGATGGGCAGCCTGTTGACGGGCATCCTTAGTTCCTCAGGTCGTACCATTATGGTTGGGTGGTGGTGGGGAAGACAGAGGGAGGTGTAACCAAGTGAGTCTTGGGAGCAGGTGAAACGCACAATTGTTTTATTCGGTCTTATCTGTCTAACAGAAATGCTTCTGTTTCTGCTTGGTAAGCATCGCTCATCCACTGCAGCTCTTGAAAATGGAGTCCCCCAAGGTTCCATTCTGGGGCCTATCCTCTTCTCCCTGTACCTGCTGCCCCAAGAGGCTATCATTAAAAAGGATGGCATCTCGTTCCACTTCTAAGCAGACGTCACCCGAATTTACCTGCCCCTTAAACCATTAATCCATTTCCTTTGCCGCTTATCCTCATGCGGGTCGCGGGCGTGCTGGAGCCTATCCCAGCTATCTTCGAGCGGGAGGTAGGGTACACCCTGAACCGGTCGCCAGCCAATCGCAGGACACACAAAACAAACATCAATTCGCAATCAAATCACACCTACGGGACATTTTAGACTACCGCGCATGTTTTTGGGTTGTGGTTGGAAACCGGAGTGCTCGGAGAAAACCCACCCAGGCGGGGTCGGGATTTGAACGCCGGTTCAACTGTGAGGCGGATGTGCTTACCAGTCTCCCGCCGTGCCGGCACCCCTTAATTCCAAATGTCTTTTATTGTGCAACACCCTTGCTGGATTGCCTGAAGGCCAAAGCTTTGGCTTGATGGCTTGAATGTATTTGAGTGGACTATTCCGCCCTCTACGTTGGTGTCAGCCAGTCTTCCCTCGCTCGCTTACAATCGGTCCAGAACGCTGCGGCTCGACTCTTAACTGGAGCACATCTGACCTGTGCTGGCGTCACTCCACTGGCTCCCAATCCATTTTAGAATTCATTTTAAAATGTCATTGTTTGCTTTAAAAGCGCTGAAAGGGCTGGCTCCATCCTACTGCCCTAAACTTTTACAGTCTTAACACGGTCTCTGAGACCTCCCTTTGTCGTCTCAAGAGCAAAGTTGAAACGCGGGGCGACAAAACCTTTGCTGTCGCATCCCCTGAACTTCGGAACGAGCTCCCATAGCTCTCCTTATATTTAAATCCCATTTGAAAACCCAATTGTTGTAAAGTGTTTCTATGTCCTGCATTTGACTTATGTTATTGATGCTATATTTTATATTGGCATGGCTTGATTTTATATCCTCTGATGTACAGCACTTTGATCAAGTTGTTTGTAAATAAATGGGATTAGCTTGTTATCCAAATGAAAAGGCGCTAAGCGAGCAACACAAAAAGATGCACATTTTGAAAAAAAACAAAAAGACGCCAGGAGCACTTGGAAAACATGCTAACTCCCTTTACGGAAGCCGGAAGCGAGATTTGAACCTTCGACGTGCTAAGCGCTCCGCCGCCACGCTACCTGCTATTTATCATCCACATTTTACTGCATTGATGAAAATCTCTCCGTTCGTCTGTTTTCCTCGCTTCCCATCCCATTAATCTTTGATGTTTTGACGGGAATAAAAGCGTCAATG
Source organism: Phyllopteryx taeniolatus (assembly GCF_024500385.1). Lineage (NCBI taxonomy): Eukaryota > Metazoa > Chordata > Actinopteri > Syngnathiformes > Syngnathidae > Phyllopteryx > Phyllopteryx taeniolatus. The sequence continues at coordinate 1,246,077 of NC_084502.1, forward strand.
TGGCGTGTTATTGTTTGGGATTTTGTATCGGTGCCGAGTCCTCATATATCAAACTGCATTCGTGGTAGTTTTGTTAGATTTGTGTGGTGAATTGACACCTCTTGCCACACGGCGTGGAGTGCCGGACAATCTGTTTCCACTTGCCGACATTGTTCACCGTTCTCGGCCTCGTTACGCGGCGCTTAATGTGGTTATCTGGAGGCTACACTTGTGTTGTTTGTGCGTGTGTGTGTGTCAGGTAACGACAACAGAGGAAACGCAACAGGTCTGTTCGTGGCTGATTTTAAGACAAGTGATGCAAACCTTACCGTTTGAGCACCTCGTAATTCAACTTTAAGGCGTTTGTAAGTTGTTTTGCTCGTTGGCTGTGCCCACTGGCGTGGGGGCCGGGTTGGGGCGGGGGGACTTTTAGCCGCTACTCTGTGTCAATCTTCTATTTCGTCAGTCTTTTACAATGCGGCACAGAACTAGAAGCCTTCCTGAAGAACGTAAGTCTATTGGCGCTCCGCGTAGTGACGGCAGAAGGAAGTTAGGAGGATGCATGTGGCACAGTGATCGTTAGAAAGAAAGACTAGGAACGACTCAAAATCTTTTTTTCTTCTGTATTTTTGGAGATTACTTTTCTCGGAGTTTTCGTCATGTGTTAAGATCTTCCATTCATTAATTTTCTATGTTCAGTGAAGATAATCGAAGTCGAGTCGTTACATATTCCTTATTTTTTAAAAGGGAAGATGGATGTTTTCTTAAGTGTATGCGGTTTTGTGTATTTGTAGCATGTATGCATTGTTTTCTCAGAGTCGCAGACCAAAGAGAATTTTCTGGCACAATTTGCCAGAAAGTCTTTTTGCGTTCGAATGCGATTGCGAATGCATTAGTACAGCAAACTAACATACATTAGCTACGTAGAGATACTGAGTGCAAAGTGGCTAATGTGTGAAGGCGAGTTGCTACAAGATTGTCTGACTTTTTGCGCTTTGAGTAGCTTGAAGGCAGAAAAGCGCAATGGAGTGAAAGTCAATTTACGTTCTTTTAAGACTCGCTTAACACAAGCAATGACTCAACTTGCTGGCAATTGGACAAGGACTCGACTTGATTGGTTGGATTTTTCCCCACAGTAACTTGGGACTTGCTTGAAACCTGGTTAAGACTTGAGACTCGCTTATGACTGATATCGCTGAAGTCGCTTTGGAAAAGCCTTAAAGTGAATAAACATTCCAGCGGATACATTTTTGTCGATTGTAGCAGGAGTGGCAGAAGTGAGCACGATCGCAGAGTGCCGTACACTCGTTTTGCCGCGTTTCCCTGCTGACTCGAACTCGCGTCGAAGTTTTTTTGCAGCGCAGCCGGGAGAAACCGCCAACAGCGAACAGCCATTTGACGATCGATGAAGTCTGCGAGCACGGCGAGCTCCACGGATGTTTCCGGCATCTGCTAACCGCACGGGGTCCCTCCGACGCTTTTAATGGGCGAGATGGCGGCGGCGTGTTTGTCCAACTCTGGCGAGGTCCCATCAGTGCTGCGGTTGACAAAGAAGTCGTGCAAAGAGTCGACTCAGCCTTTTCGCACTCTGCCTCACCCACTCTGCCTGCCGTGCGCCCCATTTGTCCCCACTTTGTGGTTTCCAAAAAAATTAAGACAACGCGTTGACTTGATATGAACGTGTTCGTATGTGGCCGCCACCCATTAGCATCCTCCTATTCTTGTAAATTCCACACATCGACTGCGCCTTCTGATTTATTCATTGGCTCGTTTGGGATTCGCTGTGTCTGTGTGCGGTCGCTTTCCGAGTGTCCGATTGGCTCATTTGGCTGCGTCCTTCCACTCGAATGATTCGCTTGCATTACGGGGAGTCTTCTTGTGGGCGACTCGGCATGCAAACGCCCGATCGTACGCTGAACAGTCCACGCCAACATACCGCAATGAAGCAACGGAGACTGTGTTGTTGATTTTCACATTTAAAAATACTTATACAATAATAAGTCTCATATCCAGACCTTTTTTTAACGCGATCGTACAATGATGAAAACCCTAGAAAAAAAAAATCCCAACTTCATTTTTATTTATTCAAACTGAAATGTATTTGCAGGCAAGACAACACAACTTACCTGAAGTATTGACTTGGGTACTCCTCTTGATTGTGTTGCTTTTTTTTTTTTTTTATTCAATTAAATCTGTAGACCAATCAACTATTCAAAAATCAATTTAGCATGTATGGATGCTACGCTGGCCTGTGACAAGCATGTCTCTCACGGTTGACAGTTAAAAACTATGTCATGACATTTTTCCACTTTGCCGTGACGTCTACCTGTCGCACACACACGCACGCACACACACACACACACACACACACGCACACACTTGTGGGATTAATACCCTTTAGATGCTCAAATTTGATTTGCTGTGAAACTTCAAATCCACTCTTGGAGGAGTAAGAACGCTGGCACCGACCGCTCGTGCAGCATTCCTGGCTTTTACTGCGATCAATCGATTGATCGATCGATTAATCGATAGACAGACGGACGGCTGGCCAGTCAGCAAAACAGGCACGTCAAAGGACTAATATTTGATGTGTAAAATATTACATTTTTAGGTCATAACTCCAGTGTGATCTGCGGGGGGAAGCCGTGGGACGTCACGTTTGCGCCAAACACCCAATGGCCGATTTCACGAGCAGGCGATTCGAACTTCGCTCGCTGCTTCAACTGCGGCGCGTCCCGATTCCGAGACGGGCGGAGAGAGTCCGCGTGCGTTTGTCGGCCTAATGCACCTGCTCAGCTATTCAAACTGCACTAAACGCCGCCGGAGGCTCCTTCATCTTCCCGCCTGCATCTCCCGGTATCGCTCGAAAACGTGCGCCCTCGCTTTTTGACCCCCCCCATCTTACTTCCGCCTTCAAGCCTTCAGACCCGTGAGCGCGTGAAGCTGTTCACTGTACTCTGGCCTTCATTTCTTGTGTCAGAAAATCAATCGTTAGTTTAGCGAGAATTAGCCGCTCGTCTGGCTGAATAATTCAAAACGCGCGCGCGCAAAATACGCACTTTCTGCATTTTGAAAGTCATTCTGACAATATACAAGCTGTAAAGCGGCCGATGGGATCAAGTGTGAGGGGAACTTGCAGTGCAACTTGCTTTTATGCATTTATTTAAGTTCTATTTTCTTGTAATAAAAATGAAAATTGAGATAATAACCGCTTTTCTTTTTTTTTTTTTTTAACCGGCAGGATTTACTCACCTGTCAGACAGAAAGGATGAAAGCGTGACATTGTTATTTCCAAAGGAGGTTGCATCTGCGTCTGTTGCGTCTTGCCACATGGAGATAATTAGACGCGTGACATCCACACAAAGGGGCGGGGGCAACGTGTCTGCGGTGTTAAACGTCATACTTTTTGCACATATAGGTTGTTGTTTTTTTTGTTTGTTTGTTTTTTTGCAGCAGCAGCGAAAAAAATTTCAGGCTGCGAAATAAAAGCTGACTGAAAATGAAACAAGTCATCAGAAAACAAGCTGACATTTTCTACCGAGTCTGTTTTGGATTGTGTGACTCGTTGGTGCTTTTTGTTTCTTCCAGAACGTTCTGCTTTTCGTCGCTGTTTGTTTGAACTTTGTTGCTATTAGCGCTTTATTTCGAGCAACCTTTTCTTTGTACTTTGTCAATGACTATTTTTACCTTCTTGTCAGTAGGGCTTTATTTTTGTACTTTTGTTCCTACTCGCCGTATGTGACCAGTTTTCTTACTTTGTACTTTGTGTGAACAAACCTTCTTGTCAGTTGCACCTTTTGTTGCCGCGTTGGGGGTCTAACTTTTTTTTTTTTTTTTTTTTGACGAGGTTTCAAAGGGACGGAACATTTCTGGTTCATTTCCGGATTGTTTCCGGTAAATTTCCATGCGGAGGTTAAGCTGGGGAATTTGGGAAATTGGAAGAACGAACGGAACGGCTCAAGGCGGCATAAATAAACGTTTTGTCATAAGAAGACATTCAGGCCCTCTGATCCGACCCATGATAAGAATCAAAAAGGCACGACATTCCAAAATACCAACATCGTTCCATTTGAAAAGTGAAATGATCCAAAAATAAATCATTTTAAAAAATCATCTTCTCGAGCCAAGCCTCTGCATTTTTGCTCAACTCTTCAGGCAACCGAGCATGCTTGCCTGAAATCTGGTTGTTTTAGTCAGGATGATGATCAAATATATTCTCACCGGCTTTGTTTAAGTTTCCTATTAAGAGTCAACCCTTTCATTCTGTAAATGATTGCTTTACTCCTAATCATTTTTATAAATTTCCATGAGTTGCCTCGGAAAGTTTTGCAAACAAACTAATGAGCAAGTTGAGCTTAAAATAATCGTAACTTATTGCCGTACGTAGTCGTAAACAACAATTTTAATTTTAAGTCACTGCTGGGGATTTTGAGGGTAGCGACACGTTTGACTTTTTTTTTTTACCAAAACCTTGCAAAGTCCAACGTTCTTGTTCTATCGGCGGATAATTATGTTTAGAATCCCTATTTCATGACTATTATTTTGTTGTCCTTGTATTTTAAACTCCCATTTTTTTTGCAGTATGTTTGCGTGTCACTTGCCGGTCGGTCTTGCTAACCGATATGTCAGAAAAATCAATTAATTACTCTGAAGCAGCAGTTTACTGCATCCACGCAATACAAGCCATGAATTATAGAACAGCCGCGCGTGTGCGCGTGTGTGCGTCCGACTGACTCGTTAATAAGCGACACCTATTGTAGTCTGCGCACATCTACTGCGCCGAACCCGGGACACAAACCCTAATCTTGTGTCTCATCTGTGGGTAGGTAAAGGTAGCAACATTTTACAAAGAAGAGAATTTGGTTCCATTTCTTACTCCTTTTCAGGCCGTCTCGTCTTACTTTTGTTTTCAGCGGTGCCGTGTGAAGTTACTTTCCGTGGCAAAATGCTGCGTTCCGGTGTGTAGCCTTCAAAATAAAAGGCTGCACGCTGTAAACAGGAAGTCAAGTTCAAACTTGCACATATAAACCACTGATGTGTTAAAACAGTCCCTAATAAGGATTTTAACAATGCTATATTTAACTTATAGCTCAAACGTGAATTCATAAAGTTAGTTTATGCTGCGGGCTGCTAAGAAAATGGATGTTCATCATTTGGACACCTTTTATTTGAACTATGCCAGCTTCTTTTTGACCCAACCCCCTAAAAGAGTCGGAATGGAGAATCACTCGGAAGCGGAATCGAAATCAGGAATCGAAATCGCTCAAATTCAAACGATGCCCAACCCTCATTGTAATACATTCCGTTACTGGGAGAAAGTTGATTTTGGAAATTGCCATGATGACAATTGTGTTTACATTTGACAAAATCATTTTTTTCTTTTCTTTCCCCATATCACTTGAATGGAACATTCACTTCTCAAATATGTGGTTAATTCCAATTGAAAGCTCTATGACTGTCATCCACTTTCTTAGAGGAATCGTCCAAGGCTCCTGTTGATGCATTCATTCCAAATTGAGAAAAGTTATCAAAATGTCATCCAATGTAATTAGTTATATTACTTTTAGAATGTAATTGAAACGGATAAAGTAATATTACATTTTCAAGAGGGTAATTGTAACCAAGTACATTTCCAAAGTGAACTCCCCAACACTGTTCCATAAATATGAAAACGGACATCTGTACTTTCTAAAAATAGGCCTGTTACTCCCCCCCCAATCTCCACTGATGATGACATGAGGTAAAAAAGCCCACATACTTTATTTTTATTTGCGAGACCTGTGGTTCGCACTTCCTCCTCACAGGTCAGAGGTCGTGGTTTCAAAAATTCACAATGTAATGTCTAATTTTAATGAGCCCGCTATGCATGTTTTTGAAACGTGGGAGAAAAAGCAAACTCAAACGTCCCAGCGGAGAGTTGAACCTCGAACCCGGAGCTCCTCTTTGCGAGGCGGCCGCGCCCAAAATGAAAGCCCCAAACTGTAAATCGAGCTTTTCCGAGGCAGCGAGCGTATCGATGCGTGATGTTCATACCGCGATATCGATCAATTGTCCGAGCCCTCGTTATCGGGGCGAGCCGTTCCTTCAGCACCGCGGACAGCGCCGGACGATGGTCGAAAGGCCTCACTGGCACTCAACATTTCCAATACTTCCTGATTGTCGTCATCGTTACCACTAGTTTTGTGTTCTTTGCTAGTATAACCAATCAAAAGGATTTTAGTCCATCCATCCAATTTCTACCGCTTACCCGAGGTCGGGTCGCGAGGGCAGCAACCTCAGCAGGGAAGCCCAGACTTCCCTTTCCCCAGGCGAGGCGTTCCCAGGCGTGCTGAGAGACGTAGTCTCTCCAGCATGTCCTGGGTCGTCCTCCCGGTGGGACGTGCCCGGAACGCCGGGAGGCATCCGAATCAGATACCCCAGCCACCTCATCTGGCTCATCTCGATGTGGAGGAGCAGCGGCTCTACTCTGAGCTCCTCCCGGATGACCGAGCTTCTCACCCTATCTCTAAGGGAGAGCCCGGACACCCTGCGAAGGAAACTCATTTCAGCCGCTCGTATCCGGGATCTTGTTCTTTCGGTCACGACCCACAGCTCATGACCATAGGTGAGGGTAGGAACGTAGATCGACCGGTAAATAGAGGGCTTCGCCTTTCGGCTTAGGTCCTCCTTCACCACAACGGACCGATACAAAGTCTGCATCACTGCAGATGCTGCAACGATCCGCCTAACGATTTCCCGTTCCATTCTTCCCTCACTTGTGAACAAGACCCCAAGATACTTGAACTCCTCCACTTGGGGCAGGATCTCATTCCCGACCCGGAGAGGGCATGCCACCCTTTTCCGACTGAGGACCACAGTCTCAGATTTGGAGGTGCCGATTCTCATCCCAGCCGCTTCACACTCTGCTGCGAACTGCTCCAGTGAGAGTTGGAGATCACGGCTTGATGAAGCCAACAGAACCACATCATCTGCAAAAAGCAGAGATGCAATACAGAGGCCACCAAACCGGACCCCCTCTACGCCTCTGCTGCACCTTGAAATTCTGTCCATAAAAGTTATGAACAGAATCGGTGACAAAGGGCAGCCTTGGCGGAGTCCAACCCTCACCGGAAACGAGTCCGACTTACTGCCGGATATGCGGACCAAACTCTGAGTCCGGTCGTACAGGGACCGAACAGCCCGTATCAGGGGGTTCGGTACCCCATACTCCCGAAGCACCCTCCACATGACTCCCCGAGGGACACGGTCGAACGCCTTCTCCAAGTCCACAAAACACATGTAGACTGGTTGGGCGAACTCCCATGCACCCTCGAGGACCCTGCCGAGGGTGTAGAGGTGGTCCACTGTTCCACGGCCAGGACGAAAACCACACTGCTCCTCCTGAATCTGAGATTCGACTTCCCGACGGACCCTCCTCTCCAGCACCCCTGGATAGACCTTACCAGGGAGGCTGAGGTGTGGGATCGCCCTGTCGTTGGAACACACTCTCCGGTTCCCCTTCTTAAAAACGGGGACCACCACCCCCGTCTGCTAATACAAAGGATTTTAAAAAAGTTAACAAAAAAAAGGTTTAAGAAAGTATGTTGATTCAGAAGCAGACCTTGAGACCATTTAAAAGCCTTTGCAGGTGTTTCAGGTCATCACAGTGTAGTACAATGAAATGATTTCACCATATTCAAATTTGACAATGCTGCTTTTGAGTTAGCTGTTAATCCAAATCATTACAATTAAAAGAGAATTGAAATATCTCCCGAGTGTTGAATGAATGTCTACGTCAAGTGCCACCCCCAAAAAAAGAAACGTTGAAGCTCCTGTGCCCGTGACGCAGTTGGAACCTTTCATTCAGCGATTCTTTCGTGTGGCACTAGAGGGAGCCCACGTGCCGCGCTTTGCAAATCACTCATCGATCGAAAAGAATCGTGAGTTCCACTCTTTGAATTCAAAATGCTTGGCCGGAAAATAAATGTCGTTTCCCGCCGTGTTGTGATTGAATGAGACGCAACTGTTGATGGCATGGAATGCTCGTCGCCACAAAATTCCGATTCGCTGGACTAAATGGACCAAAACTGCTTCAAAGTCAGTTGAACAAGGAAGGAAAAAAAAAATAAAATCGAATCATCCAAACTGCTTCTCGTTTTTTTGTTTTGTTTTTTACCTTTACTTGAGGATTGTCAGTTTTCTAGCCGAACTTCCAAATGGGATGGAAAATGGAAATGAAAGGGAAGCGCTCGGAAAAGATGGGAGTGACCCCAAAACAAAAAAAATGGAGGATACGGCGCTGAGTGGCAAGTGAAGATGAAATTAGCAGCTGCGAAGGAAAGCGCCCGAGGGCAAAGTGGAGCGGCCGTCCCCTGTGGCTACGAGCTTTACAGGAGACCACGATGAATTCAGCTTGACTGGCTCCTCTTCGCGCTTCATATTTTTCTGGTTTTTTTTTTAATCTTATGCTGGAGGGGGAAAGGATGGAGAGGCGAACGAGAGTATAAAAACTGCTGACGAAGGTGGCCGACTTCTCTTCCTTCGGGGTTGCCCGTCTCCAAGTTTTTGTTCGTTTGATCCGCTTTCTTTGACTTCAAATATTCCTTTTGCTTATAATTTGCCAGCTGGAAATCGGACAAACGGCCGGCGGCCTGCGAGGATCCGAACATGAACCCGGGAGCTTTCTCTGGTTCCGCTCCGCTGTCCTTGGCCGTGTTCTTGATGAGGAAGGGCCGAGCGGACGGCGAACGCTTCGGTAAAGCAGCGGCGGCTTCGCTCGCGCGGCGTCGCTGGAATCGCTAGTTCGGATTTGCTCGCGCTCGCAATTTGTACTTTCGAAAGTAAGGTAAAAATCTCCCCGTGTCGTTAGGTCGTGCAGGTGTGCCAGTGCTTGTTGATGATGCCACCGAAAGATGAATAACGCTAACATGAGAAAACGTTGCATATTTTTGAAGAATGAATGACGGATGTGAGAATTTGATTTGATTTTTTATTTTATTTTTTCCTGGATCAGGATAAGCTTTGTTTGTCTTGGACGTCAGTTAAGTAGCTTCAACTGATATACATTAAAAACAAATATAAAAATAATAATAATAATCCGCAGTCTGCACACAAATTCTTACGTCAGTCTCCGAGAATTAGCGCGTGCATATATTGCGCACACGAAATGCAATCATTACATTTTCTCATTGGAGAGAAAGCTGTAAATAGCATCCTGAAACAAAACTTTTTGGCTTTTCTTTAAAAAAAAAAATTATTAAATTGAAAAAAATCTGATAGGAGTTTTTGCGTTTTGACCCAGTCAATTAATGTAATTATTTGAGGGGGAAAATTAATTAAAAAAGCTGTTTTGGTGCAGAATGCTCCTTGTAAAAATCATATTCATCCGATAGAAAATCCTCCAGAGCCTTTTTTTTTTTTTTTGTAAATAGTTTTTTTCCCAGCTGACTTATAACAATTTTGCATCGCCGAATCGGAACATGACATCCGTTTCTCTGGCCCACGTTGTGTTTTTTTTTTTTCACGTCAAGTTGTTGACCGCTCATTCATCAAATGTTACAAACTTTGCTTCCTGTAAATCGAAGAGTAGATATTGCTCAACATAGGCACCTGTGAATTGCATGTGATGTCATCATTGCGGAAAATTCAGGGCATCAACTTTCGCTTTATGACACTGTTGCGCGACAAAGGTCAACGTGCTCGCTAAACGATCTCATCTAAAGCGCATCAGTAATTTTGCAATCAACCCCCCCCCCCCCCAAAGATACATAAAGATGCCGTTCAAATAGTATTTCTTTTTTCTTTTTGTTTTTTTAATCTAGGCTTTTTACGAAGATAGTGAAATAGCATTTTTTTTTTCCGAGGGCAGAAAAAAAAAAATCGCATGTGTTGGCCAGACAAGAAAAGAGGCGTTTACATTTTTCATCATTCCCCTTTGGCCACAGAGGCAGACTGGCGTTGACTCAAAACTCTTCCGACAGCAGCTGGAAGGCAAGAAAATTGTTGACTCGACTCAAATCACACACACTCACACACACACACAAAAAAAATTATGTACTCACTATCAACTTTGGTGTCCCAAATATTTCAAAGGAGAAAGTACTGTCAGCTATATATTCAACAGATTATTATTATTTTATTATTACCCATTCCAATTTGGTGCATTCCAATTGACTCGGAGACAAATGCTATGTGCCTCGACCCCTCGCTGCCCCCTACTGGCCGCAAAGCGGCACTGCGCAGTCGAGCGCGCGCTTGAAGACGATCCGAAATATTTGTGCGAAGCGCGGGAATTCTGATGCGCGCGCAATTTTGTAAAGCATGCAGAGCAGGCACGTGCGCAGACATTTTTATGGGTGGGTAATATACTTATTAGCCATCAACAGTCAATTATACAACAATTAAAGGAAGGGAAGCTACATTGGATATACAAAGTCTACACACCCCTGTTCAAATGGCATACAAAAAATAAGACCGAGATAGATCATTTCAAAAAGATTCCACTATGAGTTAACCAATAACCTGTACAATAAATTGACAAAATACATATTTTGGAGAGTGGAAGTACACACACACACACTCTTATGAATGTGGATGTGTTCAGAATTAAGGGATCACATTCAAACTTATGTTAAGTTGAAGTCGCAACACAACTGCCGCCATTTTTAAAGCTCAGTTGTTCTAGTAAGCTTTCCCTGACATTTCTGTCGTCACATTTTTCAACACGAGCGCCACGGTCCGCAGAGAGCTTCCGCAGTGTCTGACAGGTCTCATTGTTCAAAGGCCCTCTGCCAATTCTCCCCGGGACTCGAATAAATGCCCATCAGATAGCAAAACACTTTTGCGCGGAACTGATGATGCGGTTGGTCATTTTTATTTTTATTTTTTATTTTTTAAATACGGAAAAATGAAAAAAAAAAAATAACGGGCTGTAGCAAAAAAGGACGCTTTTTCATCCAGGGCAAAAAGGCCAGGTGCTCGAGCACCACTTGAGGTCTATGGGCGCACGCGCCTGCTGTAGTCCTCGAGCGATTTAAAAAGACCGGAAGCGAACGGAAAACAACAGCGATGCAAATGATGCGCGGCGGCCGAGATACGACAAAACATACGCTCGATAGCGGCACAACGGGAAAAATGTCGCGAGGAAATTAGAAATCAACTGTTTAAGGCGCTCATGGCAAGAGTTTGGAACAAATCGGGGCTCCTTTAGAAATATAACAAAGGGGAAGCACAATTCTAAAATAATAATAATAATAATAATAATAAATGTTTATTTATTTTTTTAGTGCAGCTTTAATTGGAGGAATCTGCACCCCCCACCCCACCCTCCCCCCCTTCCCCCTCCACTGCGGACGGATAACAACCTGATTGGCCCTATACACCCCCCCCCCCCCACCCCCCGGCCAATCAGCTTGGCTCTTGCCAGCTCAGCAACCAATCAGCTGCCAGCAGTCGGCAGCACTCGGCCGGATGAGACGCAAACGTGCGTGGGCTGTCGCGTTCAAAATCCACTGGCTGCCAACGGGAACGCGCACGCACGCACGCGCGGGCGCGCCGCTCGCTGCCGTGAAGACTTTTTCCGCGTCGAAAAAGCTTGACGTCTCTTTTTTCTCTCTCTCTCTTCTTCTTCTTCTCGTCTGACGCCGACAACGCCACATTGGAGCTCGTAGGGAAGATTCTCGCCACAATTGTTTTGTTTTGAATTGGAAAGAAAAGTGAAAAAGGGGAGGACATTTTGGAGGACGCGCCGTTTAAGGACTTGGCATTACCCCCCCCCCCAAAAAAAGACGTTTATTGACCGCACAAATGGTCTTTCTGTGGGACGCCAAATACGGTACAGCCTTCGTTATTATTATTATTATTATTATTATTATTATACAGGGTTTCCCTCCCTCCAAAAATTTAATCACGCTTTGACTGCTCGTTACTCAAATATTGCGTTTCGACTTAAGGGCTTTTGTGTGTGCGTGTGTGTGAGCGATTCAAGCCTAATGACTTCAATTCAAGAAAATTGCGCAGACAGTTTATGGCCAATAGTGTGTTGCGCGGGATGCAAAAGCAGCCATCCAAAGTTGAAGCTTTGACCCGAGAACATTACATGCGTTACAGACCTTCAGTGCGTATATCCATAAATACTCATCATCATCATCATCATGACATTATTGGCCCTCTCGTGTCAAAAGTTCACCGCTTGCGAACTGAAACCCAAATACTAAATATGTTGTGGCATGAAAACTTCTGTGACGTTGTCAAGCAAAACCTGAGCATGATCACCTTTTTTTTTTGTATAATGGAAGTTTTAATAGCGAGACCTTGTGTTAGTTTTGAGATTGGGCAGGTGTACCTAATATTGTGGCTGGGGAGTGTCTAATATTAGCAATATTAGCTGCGTATGGGACAATAACACTAACATGAGCAGCAGCAGCATGAGGGGGAGAAAAAAAAAAGTGCAATGAATTTGCTATAAATTTGAAATCAGATGCTTACCGATATCGGCGATGACGATTTTGTATAATGGAACTGTCAATCGACGTCTCCCGCAGACCCCTGCCCTGGCCGGCGCTACACCCCCCCGTCCACCGCCCTCGCCTCGGGGGGCAAGATGGCCGAGGCCCTGGGCGCCCAGGAGGCTGGGGGCGGGGCTTCCCTGGTGGGCAAGCTGCGCGTGGCCGACCGAGACGTGGTTAGCTCCGACTCCTCCCGGGGGCGGTGGGCGTGGGAGCGTTTTCCCAAAGCGAAACTAAATCCCCGTGCGTTTCTTTGCCAGGTGCTGTCGGATCATCCGGGCGAGCTGGTCAAGACCGACAGCCCCAACTTCCTGTGCTCGGTGCTGCCCACGCACTGGAGGTGCAACAAAACCCTGCCCATCGCCTTTAAGGTCAGGACTCATTGCATTGATTTCCTCCTCAATGATGCATCTTTGTCCATCTATGCCAGCGACGTATCGTGACAGACAGAACCGCGAAATGCTCTTCCGCTAGACGGCGGAAGGTCCACTTAACCTTTTGCCAGTCGTGCAATAGAATTCGATGAGATCGATTTCAGCAATGGCGGCCAAAACTAAATTTGCCAATTTCTTTGCGGCCCGTTGAAATGCACTTCGTTTTATAACGGTACAGAAAAACGTGCATATGGATAAAGACATAAACGGCTTCATAGAAACGGTGTGAGCGGCACAATGTCGCCCGTCCGACTCTGCGAATAAATGAACCCGGCTACTCAAAGTCTTTACACAATCCTAATAACGGTAAAGACATGCGCTCCTTCCGACACTTTGACAAACTCGTACATATTCATTCGTATCTCAGGAATAGCGGCACTGATTTTGCAATCTTGCAATGGCTGCCTCATCCTTGTATGAGGCTCTCTCCAGTGGCAATAACGCTAAAGACAGCTTGAGTGGCATTTGTAAAAGAAGCAAAAAAAAAAAAAAAAAAAAAAAGAAACTCTTTCGACACTAACATGCATTCGTGTTGGTTCTCACGGAAAACGCGAAAAATCCGATATATCCAAAAATGGTATTAGCCTCTTCACAAAACCTTATTTGGGACATATAACGGCAAAGATGTTTCAAAGTTGGACAAATATATTTTTTCTTAAAAACAATTATCACCATTGCCAATAATTCAAATACTCAAATCAGTCAAATCGATTGATTTTCAATAGGAAATTTGGTGCGTCGCGTCTTTACCGTTATTGATCGAATGACGTGAAAAGGCCTCGTGCGGTATATACTTTTAGTGACATTTGTACTTGGTGGGCTGGCGGTGAGATTTCTGGAATGCAAAATAATGTCAAATGTGTGCCTTGGCTCCACAAAAAGGTCGGGAAACAGCAGTCAGTCAATATTTAATATCCATCCATCCATTTTCTGAGCTGCTTCTCCTCACTAGGGTCGCGGCAATATTTAATATCCAACATTTTATTTGCATGTTACGCTGGCTTGTAAGAAGGAGAAAAGTCTCTCTGCCATTACCATACATACCATAATCCTCATCTGCTCTTACTTTTTTGTCTAAATTGTTGGATGCATTTTGTCCACAGTGGCTTGAAAGTAAACGAACATACAAACAAAAAATGACCCCCAAAAACAAAACAATGATATTAACAGTATGTAGTGTATTCCGGCGGTTGCTTATTTTTCCCGGGTCCACGGTCTCGTTACATCCTGTCGATGCCTGCGCGCGTCTTTCCTGCACTTTCAGGCGAAAACGCATTTGTGGGAAAAGTGGCTTTTAGCCGCACAAGCGACCCGTGCGGCAAACTCGCCGCACGGGTCGGCGTGCGCTCACACTTTGCGTGATGTGTCCTAATGAGGCGCCACTTAGCGCTTCCCGGAGCAGATTGTCGTCGTGACGCCTAAAACGGATCAGCGTTCGAGACTTGAAAAGCCAAAGGTCACGTCGGCGTCACTGCCGTGTCCATTTAAAACGCGTCTAAACTTTTTTTTTCCTTTCTTAATTAAACATACTAAAAAAATTAAATAAAATTGACCAGTGTGGGGAAAATATATGCTAAGCAATTATAGTTTTTGTTTATATGTTATACGATAATTTTGAAAAACTGCTACATCACATTTTTCTGTTTAAAGTAATTCAAATTAGTTTAGGATTTTGAGCATTAGCATAATTATGCTAATGTGAGAGGAACAATCAACAACAACAACAAGGGTTTACTCGATTGGGATTATTCGTGTAAGCTATTTCACAAATTGGACCTTAACAACGGAGCAAAAATAAAAATACAAATAAAAAATTGTGATTTACATTGTTTTCTTCTGAAACCGCATGATCTTAATTCTTTCGGGTGTCACAGTTTTTGCTGTAAATCATTTCATCGCATCTTTGCATATCAAAAAATGCAGTTCACTGTTATTATTATTTGAGGTAGTGACGGGTGTTGCACTATTGCAGGACTTTTTGTTAAAAAAAAAAAAAAAAAAAACAACAAACACGTCGGCCATGTCAAATACTGTTTTTTGTATACGGTGCGGACCGCTTAAAAACGGACGGTGGGCCACAAATGGCCCCCAGGGCCTAGTTTGGACACCCTTAATTTGAAACACAAGTTTGTCATATTCCAAAATCCAAAAAGAATTCGATTTTGTTATTTTCCTTTTTGTGGGGCGTGACCAGGTGGTGGCCCTCGGCGAGGTCCTCGACGGCACCATGGTGACGGTGATGGCGGGAAACGACGAGAACTACTCGGCGGAGCTCCGCAATGCCACGGCCGCCATTAAAAACCAAGTGGCCCGTTTCAACGACCTGCGCTTCGTCGGACGCAGCGGCAGGGGTATGAGCACACGTTGCCAAAATAAAAACACGTGCCGAACACACACACGCACACACGCACGCGGCGGAAAATGCAAGTGAATTTAAAGTCAGTATTCAAAACAACTTCCTCATAAAGTCACCCCCACTTCCTCAGACACAAACATGTCCCCAACAGTTAGGCAAATATTTCCACTTATCTATTTCAAGTAGCGGTGTCTCGTATATAACGGTGTTATAAGCGAGTCAAGCTCAAAATCCTGACAAGAGTTTTTATTTCCATACATGCAAATGCACTGGCAACTGTTTAAATATCTACAGCCAATGGAAGGTATATCGTTGCCTATAAATCTACAATGCAAAGTCAATTTGTGTATTTCACATTTTGCATTTGTTTGGCGCTAAAAGACAAGCAGTGCCTCCCTCTGGTGGTACACAAAAGAATCACTCAATTAAATATTCAACTGTGCAGAATTATGTTACAGTTATATTTATCTTCTAAGTAAAATACATTTGCGTTTAATATTGAAGAACTGATTGTTCTCGAACATTGAATTAGGTAAAATTGTTTTAACTCAACATTTTAATGAAATCATTATTGAAGTACATTTTTGGAAGCGAAGTGTTCATGTCTAAATTGCGCATAATGGTACAGTGATATTTAAATAGCCTTCCCCCCGCCCCAAAAAAAAATTAAACCTGCCTCATTTTGATGGACACCTCAGTTTACTATGCTAATCTATGTCATTGTTGAGAGATTTAATTAGATTTTCTTGAGGTGGTACTTGGCGTAAACCGTTTGCAAAACGACTCTACTTAAGGAAGTCAGCCGGGGTTGCTTCGCAATTTGCTCCAACCAACGCATCGCAAATGTGTCAATGTGGCTCTGATGACGTTCACATGATGAAAACGGCGACTGTCATCAGGAGTTCCAATTTCCCGTTTTGCAGAAGTAGCGCTTGCCATTCGTCTCGGGTCTGTGCCTCCGCAAACGAACAGTCCATTTGTCGTCATTTCAGTTCACCGTTTTCACTTTTGAACATGCTTCAACTGCTCTTCTCTAAAATGTGACGTTAATCCCAATGTATAGCGATTAAATTGTTTTTCGCCACTCGTGTAGCTAAATAAGGCCACCGAAATATTCGACGTCGCGGTGCGCTTCTTCGCCGGCCTTTCATGTGACTCTCCCGGTGTCTCTTTCGTCTCTTCCCTCCTCGTAGGCAAGAGTTTCACCCTGACCATCACGGTGTTCACAAACCCGTCGCAGGTGGCGACATACCAGCGAGCCATCAAAATCACAGTGGACGGTCCCAGAGAGCCACGACGTGAGTGCCGACTCAAACGCGGCGTTTCACTTTCAAGCCGCCATTGGGCGGTCGAACGAATCCATTCCGTAGCCTCGATTCCTCGTCTGCTTTTGTTTTCATGTTGGCCAAACTTGAAACTTGGAATCGTCGCTTCCAAATTCGCAGCTAAGTGAGTCACTGATGCATAGGCCAACTTCCTCTCTCACTTCACTTCTCCTCTTACATGATGCGTCTCTCACACACACGCAAACATTCAAGCGCACATACATGCACGGTCAGAGGTCATGTACATATTTGCCATTTCACGAGTCGCAAATTCTCGTGTGTTGTTTTTTTTTTCCTGTGGAAGCGATCCTCAGCTATTTGCTGAAAAATTCACCTAATGACGTTTTTTTTGTTTTTTTTTTTATTGAAGAATTTTTGGGAGGGCCTTTTTACAGGTTGTCAAGGCGACATACACACAGACGATGTGGCACACGCGCATCGACTCGCATGCGCGCGCGCACACACACACACGACCAGATCATGTACATCAAGCTGAGTAATGAAATCTTCTCTTAGGTCATCGCCAGAAGATGGATGACATCAAGCCCGGCTCGTTGGCCTTCTCCGAGAGGCTGACAGAGCTGGAGCAGCTGAGGCGAAGCTCCATGAGAGCGACTCCCCCGCACCATCCTCTTCCTCATCCGCATCACCACCACCACCACCACCATCATCATCCTCAACAACATCAGCCCTGTAACACGCGTCAGTCGTCGGCCGCGTTCTCCGGCCCCGCGCACACCCAGATGGCGACTGGTAAGATTGATTGGCAAACGATCCTGGCACAAAATAGGCAGCGGTTTAAAAAAATAATAATAATAGTAATACAAATTAAAAAGTGCACGTTCATTCGTGAGCGCCCTTTCCAGTCTCTACGTTTTTGTAGGTTGTCGTTCTCTGTCGCCCCAAGACATTTATGGATTTCGAAAGGCTCGTATTGCAGATGTCGGAAGTCGTCGAGGTCTAACGTAAAAGCCGCTCTTGTCAGCGAACTTTATGAAACAAATGTTTTCATCACACTGAAAGCAGCTCGGACTCAAACGCACAAGTCGCACGCACTCCGGCGAGTCATGGAGCTTCATCTTCTCACAACCCTCGTTACCGTTTGTGCTTCTGCGTTGTCGCGGAACCTCACCGCGGCACTTAAAACGACTGGTATCGCTTCCTCTTATTTGCCCGGTAGTGACGGCGAGCGCGTCAAACGCAACATAAACTCAACTCAACAAAAAAGGGAACACGTCCGTTGTTGTGTAACTGTGAGCCAGTCACGCTGTCCTGTGAGGAAGTAATCGATCGATCAATTGTACCTGCTTGCCTGTCAATCTTCTCATTCATCCGGTCGTTTCATCATCAGGACGTTCAACCGCTTCGGCAAGCGAACGCTTCGGTTTGCCTCGGAAGACGTTTCACGCCTCATGACGCAGATGAGCTCGTTGAGAGTCTCTGTACGCGGCGTGTTCAGAGGTCAAAGGTCAGCGCAAGCCGCTCGCGAGTCTCTGCGAGATGTCGGCTGTCCAAGTTGTGGGCTGGTTGTCCTACCGACCCGTCTGCCGTTTTGCTCGATGGTTCTTCCTTCAACATTTTTCCTTCTCGGTCTTCGTGGTCCTCGGATGACAGACACTTCCCGACGAGGTCCGTCCCGGGGCCGCCCCCCTGGCTGCCGATGACCGCCCGAGACGCTAACGTGTCGGCTGCGTTGCTTGCGATCGACAGGTCCGTGTTAACGTTGTCAATTCTGACCTTTGCCAGGTACGCCCATTTTGCCAAGTCTCCTTTAGTTGCCGCGTTGTGCGCACACTTGAGCCTTTGCGTGAGGCATCCCAAGCAGAAAGCGGCCGCACCTCCAGGACCCAAGACTTCCTACCTGTGTATTATTTGGTCACCTTTGTCGGACTTGATTTTAACTGGCGGGATTGGACGCGTATTGTGGTCCCGCCTCCTGCGGCCTGCACGGAAGCAGCCGGAACAAAACTCTTTCTCCCGTAGAAAGCTTATCTTGTGTCTGTGCTTGTTTCTGTTCAACAGTTGGCATTCACTTGTTTTTTCATTCATTTTTTGTTTTTTTAATGTTTTTTCAATTGGACAGTGAATTCTTGAATGCCAAAAACTTGTGTACAGGCACCTTTAGCACAGGCACCGCATCCGCCATGAATTGTCGTTCTTACTGCCGACGACTTCCAGGTAAGCCCACGGGCGACAAGTTTCTCGGCTTTTCATCTTTGACCGTCCTGCTCGCTTTCCTCCATATCGACTCAGATAAACTTGACTAGCTTAATTTCGGAAGGTTCCGGTTCGTCGGCGTTTTGGTTTTCAACCAGTTTCGCATCTTTCACGTGGTGTCGTCGCTCACCGTAGAAGGTTTTTGAAATGTAACGAGCTCGTTTTTCAAATGGAGGCAGGGGAAAGGACAGATATTTTCATCTGAAAAGGTCAGAAGTAACAAGTCGCCGGAAAAATAAATAGTCCAGTAAAGTACAGACAGCTGACAAATCTACTTGAGGACAAATAGTTTGATAGGATACGATATAGGAGTGGAACATTTCACTGAGTCAACGAAAGCGTTGACAATCCAGAAACTAAAATCTGCTCACAATTGTCTCGTTTCTCTCAGAAGGTCGACAGATGCAGTCATCTCCACCGTGGTCCTACGACCAATCCTATCCCTACCTCGGCCAGATCGCCACGCCCGGCATCCACTCGACCAATCCCCTTTCGCCGAGTCGCTCGTCGCTAGGCGACCTGACCTCGCGTCTCACAGGTAACACGCGCGCGCGCGCTCACATTGCAAGACGAAGATAACAGCGAACGGCGGCGTGCAAAGTCACCAAATGAACAAAAGCGTAAGCCTTGAACTTTGGCCTCCTTCAGGTCCCGACCTGACCGCATTCGGTGACCCACGGATGACCTTGGAGCGATCTTTCGCCTCCGTCCCCTCCTTGCCGGACACCCGCTTCTCGGACCCGCGCGTGCATTACCCTCCCACGGCGGCCGCCTTTACCTACACGCCCCCGCACAATCCCCACTCCAACGGCGCCCTCGGCATCACCATGGCGACGGCGATGGCGACCGCACCTGCCGGGAGGTATCACACTTACCTCCCGCCTCCATACCCGGCAAATACGCCGCACCAGGGCCAAAACAGGCCCTTCCAGTCCACCTCCTCGCCGTATCACGTGTACTACTCCGCGGCCGCTGGCTCATACCAGTTCTCCATGATGGCCGGCGGCGGCGGCGACTCGCGCTCCCCGCCGAGAATCCTTCCGCCTTGCACCAACGCCTCGACGGGCTCGCCGCTCCTGCACCCGTCGTTGCCCAATCAGAACGAGGGCGTGGCTGTGGAGGTGGAGGCCAGCCATAGCAGCTCCCCGGCAAACGCCGAGGCTGTGTGGAGGCCTTACTGATGATGCACGGGAGTCCAAAAACATTTTCCTTTCGTGTCGTCCGCCTTTGGCGGGCAACGGGACGCTTTTAATGGTTCAGCAAAGGTCGACACTATTTGTACATTTTTATTTTTCAACTGATCTTCCGGGGGACTTAAGACTTATTATTACAGCAGTACACTGACTCGTGAGTTGAATCAACTTCCCCCCTTGAAATGAATGGAAACACCGTTCGTCCGTTCCAAACCACTCAAAAACAACAACAACTTTTTAGGGGTTGCAATGTGTTTCTTCTAAGAAATAGCAATGTACTGTACAAAAACACATCGGAATAATAATATGAAAATAGAAATGAACGGATTTGACTTTGATACCTTGGCTGATTTTCGGTGCACCTCTTTGGCCACACTCTCTTGACTTTTCTGCAGCGTCTCCATCTTTTCAAGGATGGAGCTCAGAAATCATTTGAATGATTGAAACGCATTCGTCAATGGAGGGTTCGTAGACGTTTTTCCCAGTGGAAATACACGTGTGATTTTTCCGAACGGCAACACATTCCGTGAACAGGCGACGGGTGGGTGTCGACGTCACCTTTTCGCCGCTGCTGAAATTTGCCATTTGGCCTCGCTCGTGTTCTCAAGCTTAAATTCAATAGACATCATCTTCGTCTTCTC
This sequence comes from Phyllopteryx taeniolatus, assembly GCF_024500385.1. Lineage (NCBI taxonomy): Eukaryota > Metazoa > Chordata > Actinopteri > Syngnathiformes > Syngnathidae > Phyllopteryx > Phyllopteryx taeniolatus. The sequence continues at coordinate 1,266,707 of NC_084502.1, forward strand.
GGCACTCACTTTCTATGGTTACAATCAAGAAATTTGGCACAAGAACACAACAGTTGCCTGCACTTTCACGTTTGACCGGATGTTGTGAAGTTCGCTGCCGCCATCTAGTGGCGTACGTCAGATTTTTTGCTCGCAACACAAAGCAAACCCCACCAATCTTTGCACTGGGATACTCATACGTCAAGGCACCACTGCATTATTATTGGATTTTTGTTGATGTACGGCTGGGCAACACGGTGGAGGAGTGGTTAGCATGTCTGCCTCATAGTTCTGAGCTCGGGGGTTCAGGTCTTGTGCGGAGTTTGCATGTTCTCTCCATGCTTGCGGGGGTTTTCTCCAGATAGTCCGACTTTCTCCCACAATCCTAAAACATGCATGTTCGGTTCATTTAAAACTCTCAAGTGTGCGTACCTCACCTGGAAATTACGTTTTTTTAATTATTATTATTATTATTATTATTATTTTTATTACAAATGTAAGTTCTGTGACAGATTCACATGTAGATACCTGTAAATAAAAGCTTAAATGTTGATTTGTTGTCTCATATTCATCTTTTGATGTAAAACCCAAATGTTTTCAGTAGGGATAGACTAATATGTTTTTTTTTTGTTTTTTTTTCTCAGGGTCGATAGTGATACCAGTTATAAGTAGCTCAGGAGGCCAATAACCGATATTCGGAGCTGATAATCATAAGGGAAAACATTGGCATCAACATTTTGAATAGTAGAAACAACAATAGACTTGAAAAAAAATTCAGATTTCAAACGTTAAAGTTATTATTATTATTTTGAAATTATTTGAAATGTTTTATAAAACAAGCACATATCTGTTAAGTACAGTATTTTTCATGTTTTTTTTAAGAAAATGGGGATCTATAGTTCAAAAATTGAAAAAGTTTTGTATTCCGCACCCAAAAACGAGTTATAAACAGCTGTCGCTCCTAACTCAACAAAAACTGTGTTCCCCAGCGTAATTGCTCGATCCCTTTTCAGTCTTCCGCATAAAAAAAAAAAATAATAATAATAATTAGCCTCAATTTCCACAGATATGGCTGAAAAGATCTAGAAAGCAAATATGGAGATCCTAACGATCACGGAGACATTACACTGGATATGGAAAACATGCAATTTCTGTCGAAATGTGAATTAACGTTGAAAAGATGGAGCTGAACTGAAATGCTGGGAAAGTATTTGTAATGGAAGAAACGTTGAATGTGAGACTTAAAAACATCAAGGCTTTTAATGATACAGATACATTGTTAAAAATGACTCCATTAGTTTAGGAAAACTGCACCTGCTACTCATCCCCACTCCAGCCCGGTGAGTGGCGCTAAAGCACCCGAACGCTGGTTGGTATCCGCCATTTTACTCAAAGAAGAAGAAAAAAGACGCCGAAGAAGACATTGCTACGTCACTCCGCGAGGCGCCAGATTTGGAAAGCTTCGCGTTGGCACCGGACAATATTTACACGACTTTACAGACAAACGAGTTGGAGCCACAATGTCCGATGAGTGCGGGTACTCTCCCGGCTTCAAACGACCATCGGAAATTATGCGAATGCGAAGGAAAAGAACCCGCAGCGAAGAGTTCTCGAAGCCGAGCGGGGACGCCGCGCAAAGCGCCTCGTCGTCGGCGTGTGTCCGGCCCTTCTCACCCGGGCCGCTTTTTTCCAACACCCGGAGCCGCTCCGGTGGGGTGAAACGCAGGAACCCGTTCGCCAGCATTGAGAACAGACACAGCCCGAGGAAGAAGCGCTTCGTTTATAACGACGACGAAGGAGCGGGCGGCCGAAAGCCAGAAATAAGAACGAGGGACGACTTGGCTTTCTCACAATTGATGGACAAAATAGAAAACCGGAACGACAATCAGGTTAGTTAACGGGAGCGTTGTTTTGTCCTACTGAAAGCCACCGAAAAGAAAAAGTAGCCGACAATACTAACATCATTTCGTCTCAGTCTACTCGCAAGTGTACAGTGGCAACTTGCCTTAGACCACGCACGTATTTCAAAAAGATATTCATTCATAAGAATGAATGGAAATCCCTTAAAACACCAAAAATACAACTGCAGCGTGAAAAATAGTTTTATAAAAACATACAGTAAAGAATTTGTTTGTGCAACACGATTTCATGCATGAATTGTGCCGCTCCTGTTCTTAGCCACCAGGTGGCAGTATAATACACGTATAAAAACGAAGACGGTAAGTAAAATTCGTCTTGTTGCAGAGGTTAAAAAAACGTCAGTATTGTTATAATAACAGTATACACGTTTCTATATTCATTGCACATCACATGGGACGTCAACACCAGTTTCATTAGCTCATCTATGGTGTTTCGCATTGTGAGTTGCCATTAAGCTCGCAGACTTCCATTAGAAAGTCATGTGCGGTTTTGTTGATCACACATGTATTCTCATTGTTTGTTTTTCCTCGAAACTACAACTGGGAGTGGCAAGTTTGCTTAAATGTGGCACTCTTAACGTTTTTGCCCGCAACTCAAGACAAAAAAAAAACCCCACTCGTATCTTGAAAAACTTGTTAGTCAGGTACCACTGTATACTGAAATAACGATCTCATCTCAATTTACTCACAAATTTACAGTACTTAGCTATAGGAACAAAGAGACACTATTTGTCGTCAATAAATATTAATTTTCACACCAATTTAGTGAAATGTGATTATATCTCGTGGCACACCTGACGATCTCTTCCGGCACACGAGGGACTCCGCTTAAAGAAGTACTGAACAACTTGGTTTATGTCATTGCACCTGCTGTACGTGTAAGGTCTTCTTATTTCCCATGTCAGAAGGGTTCGTCTCCCTCTGAAGATGACTCTCTCTTTGAGGAAAGCGAGGAAGATGTTAAAACACCACTGCAGAAGGTACTCGGGAAAAACAATGTCCTACCCTACCACTGTGTTTTATGCAGCGCTACATGGTAATCATCACATGGCATTTTCACAATGTTTCAGCCCTGCAGGTCATTTTTTTTCTTCTTCCCTCCAAAATTTTGGGGGAGTCAAATCTGTAATTGAGTCCTAAACACATTTCTGAAGGGACGTCAAAGAGTTTAGAGGTTCCAGTGTATTTACGTTACTTTCTCCTGTCTCTCCATCCAGAGCCCCCAGGGCATTTCTCCTCTCTCCATAGCGCCCCCCGTCTGCACAGAGTATCCGGCCGACTGGAGTTTGAAGACTCGTCTCCTTTTTACATCCTCGCTGTCGCTGTCTTGGTCTGAACAGCCCAAAGCTCAGGAGGAAGCCCTGGGGCTCAGCCAGCACTGCCGAGCGCAGTTTAATACATTGCCGCACAATCTACAGGTAGCGAGACCTTATCGCCGTGTCTTGGAAAAAATAAAAATAAATACTGCATTTAGTTCTGTTGTTCCTCCTGCAGGATCCGAAGTCATGCACAGCGCTTCGCTGTGCCTTCCAGCAGAGTCTGATCTATTGGCAGCATCCCAGCCTGTCTTGGGTGCCGCTGTTCCCCAGGATCAACGCAGAGCGAAGATTTGCTGGAAAGAACGCCCCCTGGGCACAAGACGCAGAACTGCGGCGGGGTCTAATGAGTGAATGGTAAGAATGCGAGCCCTCTAGGTCAGTGTTTCTCAAACTTGAGCCAAGGCACATTTTTTTACATTGGAACAATAACACAGTAAACCACACCCAAAAAAAAGTTCCAAAAGGTATAATGCAGTGGTACCTGGACCTATGAGTGCCCCCTATGTATGACTTTTTCAAGTTACAAGCTGTCGCTCGGTTGATTTTTATGCTTTGTGTTACATCAGAGTTATCAGCGAGCTTCATGTCGCTGATGCACTTTCCGCAGTTTATTGAAAGGGAGAAAAAGTCAAAACACACCAATACAAAAATGAAAAGGCTCACAAGGAGCAGGCCCTAAAACTGAACTGACAGGGTGGTAAACTGCCAACACAGTCGGTCTCAACATTGTCGGCATCATGGTGCTTGCCGTTGCTTCTCAGAATTCATTGCAGTGCTCTTTTTAACTACAAGTTGTAGGAAATCAAGCTAAATGTACCTCTTTACTTGCATTTGTTCCATATTGTTATGTGGGCATTAGCTATAGTTTATGTCAGGCTACGTTGGAATTTATGCGTTTGCTGAAACTCTCACTGTGGCTTGTGTGTTAAATAGTGGCGTTCTGGTCATGTACACTGCATTACGTAGCAACTTGGTGACTTACTAAATGTGAGAGTTGAAACTGGCAGTAAAGTTTATTTTTCTGCAAGGTAACAGAGCCTATTTGTCCTGATGTGTTATTGCTGCTAGAAATGCTAACTGAACCAAAGATGAGCTGGCGAGTAACTCCAGTACACTCATCAACAAAACAAAAAAATTGTGAATCCGCAACAAGTAAACTGCAATACAGCGAGGGATTACTGTACTGTAGTATTTGTGTGTCGGGTGTGTGCCTTTAAGGTGCGTGGCCTACTGAGCGACGTCAGGAGATTGAGTCATTTTGACCGTTTAGTCGGCGTGTGAGCATCTGGGTGCAAGTTGTGGCTGACAGCAGCACCTTGCAAGTGTTTTCATTTTGTATTTGTGTTTGGCTGTTGGTTCCATTCAGTAAATGGCTGAAAGTGTGTTGGCTCGCCTTGCCCACATATGAGGTTTTACAGTACCTTCAATGCATCAATCCGCCCCCCCCCCCTTCACTCGTGACGACATACATCTAAAACTTAAATTTTGGCTCGCAACACAAAGAGAAATAAAATGACCAAGCGACTGCTCATAACTTCAGAAATTTCTCAGTGGTTGAGAATCACTGGCTGCACTAGGTTGATGGACTCTTTAACAAATGTACATATCAAATAATTTGTATGTTTGTGCAGGTCAGCCAGTCTTTCGTCACTATACAGTCTACTAAAGGCCAGACTGTGTCCCTACTTCTACGTCTGCGCCTATCAGGTACAGCTGTCCTTCAGAGCTTTACCAAATATCAACTCAAATGCAGGAACTGTACAAGTGCTGAACGATTAATCAAATTCAAATCGACATTGCGATGTAGTAGAATGCAATTTTCAAATCGCAAAGGATCAGAAGAGAAAAAAAACGCTGATTTGAACGAGCTTCTCGTCACCATCTCCCATTGCAGTTCACAGTGTTGTTCCGGGCGGTTGGTCTCGGAGGCTCAAGCAGCATTAATGCGCTGGTTTCTCCCACCACCAGAGGCCTCCGGGAGGCCATGAAGACAGAAGGTGAGTTGTTGCCGAAGCCACTGGCGTGTTTGTGTGATTCATTGCTGTCATTATTGATGGTCAGGTATCGAGTTTAGTCTGCCTCTGGTGGAGCAGGAAAGGACGGCGAGCAAGAGCAGAGAGCAACAAATTCTTTGTGGCGAGGAGCGGCAGCAGAAAGAGTGAGCAATTTGATACACGACCTCCAGTTGATTTTCTAGGAAAATGATATTCATTGCTGCCATCCTAAATTCACTTTGTCTTTTAATTAAATAAATAAATGGCTTATTTAAAAAAAAAAAAAAAAACCTGAAGTATGCATGTAACAAGTCAACTCCTCTCGGACATGCAAAGATTAGACAGACACCAGAGATATGTCACGTCAGCATACTTTCTTGATACCAAAAACTATACTTTTAGCCAGGGCTCTTCTGCTGCTATCTTAGGGGCCTATAGAAAGAGCACCAAAGTGCCCCCACCCCTCCAAAGAAATAGCTCAGGCAAGTTGTACATGGGGAAAAATATAGTCACAGATGGGTGAGTTGTGAAGCGCAAATAGGTGGGGCTTCACTGTATTGATAAAGTACTTTTGATCATCGCCTTGGGGTAACTGAGATTGAACAGGGTTGAAGTAAAGAGCTCAAGACAATTGAGTTTTAAGATTTTCACTGTTGCCATTACATTTCCATTATCTAATTTCTTGGTTGAAAAAATGACTTACACATACTCTAATATTTTACATTATTTGGCATGCCTGTTTTGTCGTTTTCATTTTGGAGACTGCTAGCACAATGAATCATTCTCGTGGTCGTATCTGCCCGATCTATCTAGCTATTTAGCTACCAACCTACCCATCCATTTCTCTACAGTATATCCATGTATCCATAAATTCAATCTAATTATTCTTTCTATCACAGTAGCTCAGAGCACAAAGAGGACGGGTGCTGCTCGGATGACCCCGACGGTGATGACAACGATGAGGACAGAGGCAGCAGTCTCTCATGGTTGGAGGAGATAGGAGTCCAGGACAAGATCAAGAAGCCAGACAGTATCAGCATCCAACTGTATCCTCCAGCCTGTAGCCATGGCACCCCCGTTTCCTTATCACCGTGTTCTCCTTAACCGTTCTCGTCCAGTCATGAGGAGGGCCGAGCGGTGAGCGTGGACCACAAGCCGGAGTCTGTGGTGTGTGTGGAGGGGCCGCACACGTTCACGCTCGTTAACTTCCTGATCAACTGTAAGAGTGTGGTGGCGGTGGCCGGTTCTCAGACGGGGCTACCCCCGACATTACTGGCCCCCGTTGCTTTTAGAGGCGCTGCAATGCATTCGCTAAAGGTACACACTGGTGGCCAAAGTACTCTCAGTAGAAGTACAGATACTTGTGTGAAAGTAGGTTTACTGATTCAACTCATGTACTTGGGGGAAAAGTCTACTTAAACACAGTAACAAAGTACTCCCACCGCTGAACATAAAAGACCTCAAATGAAACTGACTTGCAAGTGCGGCTGATGACCTGTGTGTGTTTTGATCTCTTCAGGCCCGCTGTGTGAATGTGAAGAGCCAAGTTGGTTCAACCTACCAGAACATCAGCAGTCTGGAGATAACAGGTGCGCAGCTGACAGATCCATCCAATCCAGGATGGCAACAAAGGCACAGGGAAAGATGAATTGCTTTTTCTTTTGTCCTCCAGGACCTGTACTGCCATCCTCGCTACACGCCATAACAACTCTGCTCCGGCTTGCACAGAAAGGAAACTTCTCGGCTGTTCTTTACACGCATGCGCCCACGGCCATTCTGAACACTCATGGAACCACGGTAATGTGGCCGTAAAAATAAAAAAAAATAAAAAACATAAAATGAGCATTTTTCTAATATTTTTGCATTTTTTTGTTTGGAATAGTGTGCGAGTGGGTCAGCGGACCTGTCTGCATTTGGCCTTCATCCGGCCTCCATCCAGCAGCTGCAGCAACCGTCCGGCCTCGGAAAGACGGCACTCACACAGATCACTATGAACAATTACAGTTACACCTGGAAGAAGTGATTCAGTTCAGTGTCGTGTTGTTTGGGCCATGGCGGTACGCGGTATCGTCTTCTGGTTTTGTTGCTCAAATGAAAGTGCATTGACATAATACTCTCCATACTCAAAATATTGACTTAATTGCTTGAACTGCTTAACATTTTTTCATTTTTTTCTTGAATTTTGTCAAGACTAGTTTGTGTATAGGCAGCACACTGGATGAACGGTGAGCATATTAAGTGCCTCACAGTTCTGAGGTTCCAACCTCGGCTGCAGCCTTCCTGTGTGGAATTTGCATGGTCTCCCTGGTGCTTGTGTGGGTTTTTCTGTGGGTACTCTGGCATCCTCCCATACTCCAAAAACATGCATGTTAGGTTCACTGAAGACGCTAAACTATCTCTCGACTTTTTACACCAAGTACAGCAAACAAAACACAATAGCGTGCTAAGCCTTAGTGTTCATCAAAAATGACAGCAAAGTTTCTCCTAAAAGTATATTTAAGCTACTATTACATTATGGGAAGTGCGGGACGACTTAAGTGCAAATGTATTATTGAATGCATGTACAGTTCAGTTATACAGTACTTAAACAGTTAAGGCAGTGATTATTTTGTGTGCCACTCGTAACTGCTCTAAATTTTCCATTGGGCTGAATGCGAGCGCGAATGCTTGTCTGTATGTGCCTTGCAATTGATGGGCGACCAGTCCAGGGTGTATTTCATCTCTTGCCCAAAGTGAGCTGGGATAGGCTCCACCTCACCTGCGGCCCTAATGAGAACAAGCAGATTGTATGTGTACTATATACATTTATATACAAATAAATGTTGCACTGTTTTCTATTCAAATTATAAGGGTAGCTATAAAATCTGCAGTAGCTTCTTTATTTCTTATGCCACTTTAAAAGCTTACATTTAACTTCTCAAATGACAAGCAAATATTATATACAGTACTATAAACTGCCAGCTATGATAAACAAATGTACAGATTTTTTTTGCGTGTAGCTTTTATATATATATATATATATATATATAACTTTAAGCATTCCATAATTCCATAACTGCAATTATAAAAATACCATATATTTCTTAATTTGCTTTTTATCTGTGCTGACAAGTGATACAACTTTTCAACATTATTGCTGCATTAGCGCAGTAGATTCTGGAGCTCTTAAGTAAACATAGCAACACATGGCTATGAGCAATTATAAAAATGTTTGCTCTCTGTTCTCTTTCAGTAAGTGCCACACTTTCATGGAGTAAAAAAAAGAAATGGAAACAGTCATTTAAAAAAAAAAAAAAAAAAGTCCAACCATGGCACTTCTCGTGTGAGGAGGGTTTGATGAGTGGCATTGTTTGGCTGTGTTGTCCCAGAATCCCCTCCATCCTTCAAACACAGTTGCTCTTTGCGGGCCACTGAAATGGAAGGATTGGAACTTGGGATGTCGACTGAGAAAACACTAATGAGATTTACTCACTACAGAGCATGGGAGGGAGGAAATTGTGGCCACAGTACAGAAATTCTGTGTGCACAAAATGCTAATTTGTGACCACGAAATGGTAATTTGTGGCCACAAGTAGCTGTTGGTCCGTATTGGCCAACTGGGTAAGCATATAGAGTGCACATTCCCTAGAAACGGGCCCCGTCTGAAGCTGCACAATGGTCAGTGATATGAGGATGATTGAATTTCATTTAGGCTGGGGATCAACTACAAAGACATTCTGAAAAGCCTGGCATTGCAAAGTATTACAGAGAGGCATTTAAATAGAGAAAGACATTAACAGGGTGTTTTTCTCTAGTGTGTTTTTATCCTCACACTAGAGAAAAATGTAGTCCCCTACAAAAGTATTGAAACGGCAAGGTCAATTACTTTATTTTTGTTGTATACCGAAGACATGGGTTTCAGATCAAAAGAGGAATATGAGACAACATTTCAGAATTCCGGCTTTTATTTCATGGTATTTACATCGTGTTAAACAACCCAGGACAGAGCACCTTTTGTTTGAACCCACCTACTTTTTAAGTGAGCAAAAGTATTCGAACATGTGACTGATGGGTGTTTAGAGTTGCGCAGGTGTTGCCTTTTAGATTGACTGAAGAAAGAAAAACTACTGGTGTACTGAGCAACACATCGAACAGGTCGGCCACAGAAACATTTTGAGATTCGTGAAGAAACAGGCAAAGGCAACAGTCAGTGACTTCACTGCCAACCTCCACTGGGCAGGGGTGAAGGTATCAAGCTACTGTTCGAAGAAGACGTCGAGAAAAGAAATATATAGGCCATACCACAAGATGCAAACCACTCATCACCTAAAAGAATCGAAAGGCCAGATTGGATTTTGCAAAGAAGTACAGAGATGAGCCCCAAAAGTTTTCTGGACTGATGAGACCAAGTTTAACCTCTACAAAAGTGATGGAAAGGCCAAAGTATGGAGAAAGAAAGGATCTGCTTATGATCCAAAACACAAGCTCATCTGTCTTTGTCTCATATTCATCTTTTGATCTGAAACCCAAATGTATTCAGTATACAACAAAAACAAAGGAATTGACCTATTTTCCAATACTTTTGGAGGGGACTGTATATTAAAATTAATAATAGCGTAAATAAATTTTATAAGTGCTAAGGAAACATTTTCTAACAAACCTTAAGGACATGTATTGCAGTTTTTGCTCCATTTGCTTACCATGTTGTTCATGGGAATGATATTAAACCCGCAATTTAGTATTTCATAACATTGTAACCATTTTCTTTGCCGCAATTTTTTTTTCTCGGTCAGAAATTAGCATTTAGGGGTCTAATCTCCCATGTGCTTAGTCAGAAAAGGCACGCAGCTCTGCAGTTTTCTGCCCGCGCCCGTTCTGACGACCAGTTAATTCTATCATTTGCACACTTTCTTGCTATTTACACACTCTGGGCGGAGTAACACTGAAAGGTGGGCGTTCCCTGTCAAATCTGGCCGAGCACAAATTCTCCCAAAGACTTAAGCGTGTTTCCTCTTCCGCACTCCAGATGCTGTTGAAAGGCTAGCGCCCCGGGAAGGTGAAACATCATAATGCATGTTTTGATTTAGTTAACCGCTCCGACGTAGCCGGTCACCGCAATACTGTGCTTATGACTGAATAAATCGGTGCCTTACAAAATGCATCGGGAAAATGTCGCACTTCATATGTATGCATTGCAGATGACGTGCCCACTGCCCCATTCATAAGCAATACTGTGTTGTGACTGAACACTACTTGCTTATGAATGGGGCGGTGGGCATGTCATCAGCAATTCAGTGATTAACTTGTGTAGCCGCTATGGAAGTTAATTTCACATTCAATGTGTGACATGTTTTCCACGTGGATTTCAATGGCATTCATGTCTCAAGAAAGCTCCAGTTTTAGAGAATTACAGCCTCCCTCAGACTTCAATGAGTCACTAGTGTGGCAGAAGTTAGCGCGGGAGAATCGACACACTTTGAAAGTGCGTGAATCAGGCGCAAAGAAAAAAGACTTCGAGCCAACGGGAGAATATGGCCCCAATTTATACCTATTTGATGGCACAGATTAATATTTCGAGGCCAGAGCATTTTGTGTGGACATTATACCCATTACATGGCCTCAAATTTGTTTTCAAGCTCAGAATTTAGCAATTTGTGCATACGTTACATCTATATTGTGCCACAAATATGTTTGGGGCTCCGTAACTCACAGACTGGTGAAACAAACAAAAAAAATCTCATGATGAAGTGCCACTCATCAAAAAAAATGCTCATTATGTTCCTTTTCAGTAGAAGCATCTACAAAATGTGTGGGGCCATTTTGTACACAGTGAATCATCTCCTGCAAATTGACAACCCTGCCCACTTGACAGTCAACTTAAAGCACTTTACCTGAGGTTTTCCATGAAGAACGCTGCTGTTTACCTTTAGGCATGTTGGCGTAAAGAGGATGTTCACACCGAGCATGCTTTGTCAAAAAGGTTCTGGTGGTATATGACGCTTGCTTCGGTTAAAAGGGAACGGTGGACTGAAGTCTTGCGTCGGAGGCTTTGAGAGCTTCCGTTCTTCGTCGGGCAAAATGCCACGTAGCGACAACGCCAGCAGTCCCCGCAGAATAGATGTTGATCAAGATCAGCTGCTACTGAGTGAACAGGTCAATGGCAGAGGTGGGAGGGGAGCGAGATGGTTCCGTGGGTGAGTAGCAGAGATCCACTCACTATGGCAAAGAAGACGCTCTGCTTGTGGAGAAACTGCAAAAAAAAAAAAAAAAAAAAAAAAAATTAAATCAGGTCAATCACATCAAGACAACAGCAGATGGTGGCAGGTGCTACCTCTGAAGCCTGTGGATCATGTGAGCCACCAGGGAATCCGAAATGCCGGGGTAAGCCTCCTCAGTCCGCAAGATGGCCTCCTTCAAGTCGTCCAGGGCGACAGGGTTCCGGTTCATTTGCTCCTGCCTGGCCTTTAGCTGCCAATGTTAACAATTTTTGAGTATCGACCCAAGGGATTCTTGATATTTTTGTTGTGGATTCTGAATTGTTACCTCGGCTAATGTAGGAGAGATGACTGTAGACAGGCTCTGTGAATAAGGCCTCTTTGGAATATCTTTAGTCTGCACAGAATTATCAAAGGTGAGAGGGGAATATAGCACCACACCACTAAAAGTAGGCAAATCAAAACATCAATGCTATTCTCTGCTTTTACAAGGTCGGTAAATGTTCAAATACTTGCATCAACTGTTCAGGGCAACGAGGAGTATTAAGGAGAGTCCTGTGAACCCCCATAACTATATCACAGATTTCTGAGCGATCCTTTTTAATGGCTTTTCCCCTTATACTGGCAAGTCCAAATTTGGACTTTAATGCCACGTTGTACCGCAAAATGTCGGGCAGCACAGACATCTACTGAAGTAGAGGTGTCACAATAAGTCAATTAATTGACAACTATTTTGAAAATCAATCACCCCTTTAGAGGCATTCACTTAAAATTGTCCAAATCCTCAGAATTTCAACCTCTCAACAGTAAATATTCTCAGATTTGATTAGTTGATTCATAAAAGCTAAGAAACAACGACGGTCTCATTATTGCTTGACAATTGCCATTTTCACTTGTTCCGGAGAGAGACACAGTTACTTTTTCCCCAAAATCAAATCATCTGTAAGTCATTTATTTTTCAAGGTAATGCTGTAAGAGGAGTTCGAAATTATAATAAAGCATTTTGGGATCATAGTTTGTGGTATATTTATGGTTTAAACTATTAATATAGGTAATTCTGAAGATTTTTTTATGGGGAGTCATGGTACAGGTATGACGGAGCGGGTGGAGGTAAGTGTCAGGAGTGATCTGTGACAGAAGAGCACCAGCTAAATTGAATGGAAATGTTTATAGGATGGAAGTGAGACCAGCCGTGTTGTATAGCTTGGAGATGGTAGCAACGACCAAAAGACCGTACACGGAGCTAGATGTTGAAGATGCTGAGGACAGGGAGAGATGAAAGAAGGATGACTGTGGTAACCCCTGAATAAGACGAAAGGCCAAAGGGAAAGAAGACGATCCTCCGCATTAACAAACAAGTGTTGTGTGCAATTGATTTGGGAGGTGTGACTACTTCGCATGGCACCTGCTCCGTTTCATCTGACTGCCCCTCGCCGTTCTGCAGCTTCTTTGGGTCCTTCTCCCGGATGGTAAAGATCCAGTTGTCACTGCCAAAGTCATTTCCGCCCGACGCCTGCCCATCCTGCTCCCTAACATACATTGCAAACAACTCCTCAGCTTCATGCCACACAACACTGCACATTCATAGCCTCGTGCAAAAATGCACAGTCAGCTAAGGTACACACACACTGTACTTGAGTAGAAGATAACTGTGTAAGACTTTGGTAAAAAGTAGAAGTGCTGATTCAACTTGTACTTAAAAGAAAAAAAATTTGACTGAGATGTACCCAAGTACAATAATAAAACGTAAAAACATTTTTACTGTGAATTATATACAATATCCATTTGGATAACATGGTGCAATGGAAGAAAAACAGTTCATAGTCACGCTAAAGCAAAATAAAACAGCCGTTTTTTTCAACTAAGAGCTAGCCAGCGTTGGCTCAAGCTTTTATGTTAACAATCATGTTCCCATAACTTTGTTAATGTTGTGAACTGACTAACAAAAAAAAAAGGCAAAATTAGTTAATGATAACTGAAAAATAGACCTTACTGGTGTGTTTACAGATTAGGTAGAACTTTTTTGAACTCCAGAAAGTGGTGTTTTTGAGGATGCCACAACTACGCATTTGCCACAAATCATTCTTCGAGTTGACAACATCAAACACTTTATTCTTACACGCACTACTTCTATGTTCAGTCTACGGCGGCATCTGAACTTGCAGTCGCCATGAAAACACATAGTGACAACATGGGTAACGTGTTAAAACGTGAAACCGAATAGATGAACATAGCGGCACATGGCAGTGTTGGCTGGAGAAGCTATCTCTTCGTCTTTGAAAACTAAAAACTTTTGATGCCATTTCAACCTTGAAATGTCCATCCATCCATTTTCTGAGCCTCTTATCCTCACAAGGGTCACGGGAGTGCTGGAGCCTATCCCAGCTATCATCGGGCAGGAGGCGGGGTACACCCTGAACTGGTTGCCAGCCAATCGCAGGGCACATACAAACAAACAATCATTCGCACTCACATTCACACCTACGGATAATTTAGAGTCCAATCAACCTAACCACGCATGTTTTTGGGACGTGGGAGGAAACCGGAGCGCCCGGATTAAACCCATGTAGGCACGGGGAGAACATGCAAACTCCACACTTTCTATTTACATCTTTGTCATCATCATCCGCGGAGGTTAAAAAACAGTAACAAGCCTATTTGGAAAAAGTAAGGAGCAGAATGAACATACAGATATCTCCCTTTACTCCCTTCAAATGTAGGGTGTAAAAAAAAGTCATCAGAATAACAAATAATTAAAAAAAAGATGCCTGAAAAATCGACAACTAAGTATTTGTTACTTCCCACCACTGCAAATATGAATATATCAGTTAACACTTACGTGTCTGACTCATCAGAACTGGACTCTGTGGTTCTCGACTGCTCTGCCTTCCACCGTTTGTACTTGTCCACCAGCTCTGTCAAGTACGATGTCTTTTTAGCATGGCGTACAATCAGTTTATGCTTCAGCAGCTCCTTGGCAGTCGGCCTCTGCAGAAATGAAGCAGGCAAAAGCCATTTCAAATGAAAGGCTCAAGGTAAACATAATTGCCGGAGGGAAATACCTACAAAACTGGGCTCCTTGTTGAGGCATGCCTCAACAAACTCCTTGAGCGGCTTGCTGTAGTTTCCCTCCAGAGTCGGAGGGTTGTTCTTTGGGATTAGAAATAAAACTTTCATGGGATGGAGCTCGGAGTGCGGTGGTTCACCTTTCGTCAGCTCAATGGCTGTGATTCCCAGAGACCAGATATCAGCCTGAAAAGCAAACAGAGCTGTTGCTACACTTTCTTTTTGAACGGTCACAAATGTGGAATCTCAATGTTAGAACATTCCAAAAGACAAATAGGCTTCCAAAGTTGTGTAAAAACTTGGAGGGAGATGGTGAAGTTCAGCTAGTATAAGTCAGAGGTTCCCAAATTGGGTGCCTGGACCCCCCAGGAACTGTCAGCTAACTTGGTGAGCCACTAAAAACAAAAAATTAAATTAAATTAAAAAACTGCAATTAAATATGTTGTATAATTTAAAAAGTGTAAGTGGGCCAACATATGGGGACCGGAGCTTCAATTAAAAAATAATAACACAATGTAACAATTGTTGTCCTTGGGCATCAACTTTTGCTTATGTCTAGAAAACATGATGCTTATATTCATTTCTAACTTTGATTTTCTGTCCAGGATCATAGTTATGAAATTTACCTATTCTCATTGGGACAAAGTGGCAAATTTGTACTCTGATTTGCACAAAGTAGATGCAAAACAACATATGATGCAATAGTAGCATTTATTTATTCTGGGATTACACAAGTGAGACAATAGAAACATTAGAAATGAGAAGTTTTCTGCGATTTATGCTTATTACTTTCAAGAATCAGCATCCCAACTATATTGCTGCTCTTTCTTTGGAGCAGTGGCCATGGGAAGCTCAGAGCAGTGTGGCACTGGCGCAATGGATGACACAAGGTCTGGATATATGATAGCAGGCATATGCATTGTAGGCCTCAGGCATTTTCGGAGATCTTTCTAGAGAGTACTTTTTAGCTCTAGTCTTGACAAATTTGCCACAGACGTAGCAAAATGCATCTGCCGGATGCTTACGACCTCTTGATGACATGCGTGACGAATGCAGATAGTAATGACGGGTGACGATCGAGTTCTCTGCATTGTGATGGCTGGAAGTAAACTGATCTGTTGAGTGGACGTTCCCTGCATTTATGCTGCCATCTATGTTGGCAGAATGTTCTAGAAGTTCGTGGAACGTTTTGAAGGTTATTGAAACTTCTAGAAAGCTCTTTAAATTTTTCCTTTACCAAATTAGTGCGGAATCTGTCTGGAATGCAAGGGAAAGTGGGTTAGTTTCAAAACATTACTTCCCCGGTACAATTACTCCTCCCTTCCTTAGCTTTGGGACTGTTAAATTATTGTGACAGCATAAATCTGATGTCCCTGCATTAAGTTTTCGCTCTTTTTTTTTTAAGAGCAAAAGTAAGAGTTAAAGAACAGATACCTTCCTATGACATTTAGTGGTACAGATTAGTTATGTTTAATTGACATTAGGATTGTGAGGGAAATGTCTACCCTGAAAGGGGTCCCTGAAACCAAAAACATTGACGACCACAGGCACTAGCTGCTAGTTTGCAACACATAAACTGGCTAGCAGCTGTATGTGTCACTATTTTATAAAAGGTTGATTATTTTACTGATCTACTTTTTAGCATCAATATAAACCATTTGTGACAGTTATCAAATGCAAAAATGGACCCCCCTCACCTCCCAAAAAGTTTTATAAGTCCCTATAGTAATAGTTTTAACCCTAACCCTCTACTTCTGTCTCAAAGTATTTGTATAATTATTATCCATCCATCCATTTTCTGAGCCGCTTCTCCTCACTAGGGTCGCGGGCGTGCTGGAGCCTATCCCAGCTGTCATCGGGCAGGAGGCGGGGTACACCCTGAACTGGTTGCCAGCCAATCGCAGGGCACATAGGAACAAACAACCATTCGCACTCACAGTCATGCCTACGGCCAATTTAGAGTCTACAATTCATGCATGTTTTTGGGATGTGGGAGGAAACCGGAGTACCCGGAGAAAACCCACGCAGGCACAGGGAGAACATGCAAACTCCACACAGGCGGGGCCGGGGATTGAACCCGGGTCCTCAAAACTGTGAGGCTGACGCTCTAACCAGTCGTCCACCGTGCCGCCGTATAATTATTAATAATTACTCATTTTAAACTAATCTTGCAACATAACCCTTAAAAATAAATGGCTTACAGATGAGTTCTTTTTTTTTTATTCATTACAAGTGTGAGGATCCTGCCGTATGTTGTGGCTTCACGAAACGAGTAAAAATATCAATTACAAAACAAGTAAAAATACCAATTACTACTTTCCTATTAGCCATTAAGTTTTTGACTCAGTGATCAGCTGGGATTCACTCAATTTCCGATGGACAAAATGGTTTTAAAATGGGTTGACCATGGTGCTGGAGAAGATTGCGTTCGACCTTTAAGGTTCAACTGTGATGGTGGACCAGCCTAACCTTAGAGTCGTATGCAGACTGTTTTATGACCTCAGGTGCCATCCAGAAAGGCGTGCCCACAAAGGTGTTGCGCTTGATCTGGGTGTCGGTGAGCTGGCCGGCCACACCAAAATCGGCCAGCTTCACCTCGCCTTGTTCAGAAAGCAGCACGTTGGCGGCTGGGTAGAGAAGAGTTGAAACAGCATGACCATTTTACAACCCCAATTCCAATGAAGTTGGGACATTGTGCTAAACAAATAAAAACAGAATACAATTATTTGCAAATCATTTTCAACCTATATTTAATTGAATACACTACAAAGACAAGATATTTAATGTTCAAACTGATTAACTTTATTGTTTTTAGCAAATAATCATTAACTTAGAATTTTATGGCTGCAACTTGTTCCAAAAAAGCTGGGACAGGGTCATGTTTACCACTGTGTTACATCACCTTTTCTTTTAACAACATTCAATAAACGTTTGGGAACTGAGGACACTAATTGTTGAATCTTTGTATGTGGAATACTTTCCCATTCTTGCTTGATGTACAGCTTCAGCCGTTCAACAGTCCGGGGTCACCGTTGTTGTATTTTACGCTTCATAATGTGCCACACATTTTCAATGGGAGACAGGTCTGGACTGCAGGCAGGCCAGTCTAGTACCCGCACTCTTTTACTATGAAGCCACGCTGTTGTAACACGTGCAGAATGTGGTTTGGCAATGTCTTGCTGAAATAACCAGGGGCGTCCATGGAAAAAGACGTTGCTTGGATGGCAGCACGTTTCTCCAAAACCTGTATGTACCTTTCAGCATTAACGGTGTCTTCACAGATGTGTAAGTTACCCATGCCATTGGCACCAACACAGCCCCATACCATTACAGATGCTGGCTTTTGAACTTTGCGTCCATAACAGTCTGGATGGTTCTATTCCTCTTTAGCCTGGAGGACACGATGTCCACAATTTCCAAAAACAATGTGAAATGTGGACTCGTCGGACCACAGAACACTTTTCCACTTTGCATCGGTCCATCTTAGATGAGCTCGGGCCCAGAGAAGCCGGCGGCGTTTCTGGGTGTTGTTGATAAATGGCTTTTGCTTTGCATAGTAGAGTTTCAAGTTGCACTTACGGATGTAGCGCCGAACTGTATCTACTGACATTGGTTTTCTGAAGTGTTCCTGAGCCAATGATATCCTTTACACAGTCTTTTTTGCCACCTGTCCCAGCTTTTTTGGAGTGTGTTACAGCCATAAAATTCTAAGTTAATGATTATTTGCTAAAAACAATAAAGTTTATCAGTTTGAACATTAAATGAAAATCTTGAAAATCTTGTCTTTGTAGTGTATTCAATTAAATATTGGTTGAACAGGATTTGCAAATCATTGTATTGTTTTTATTTATGTTTAATACTACGTCCCAACTTCATTGGAATTGGGGTTGTACATCACAATTATAGTGACAACAATTAGCACTGTTTAGAATTAAGAAATTTGAACAAACAAAAAAGTATTGCAACATATTTTGATTCTATAATAAAAAAAAATATTTTTTATTTATTTATTTATTTTTTTTTAATTGCACTTTTGGATATTAGAAATTATAAACAGAAACAACCAAAGTACATTTTAAGACATGCAAGACCCCAATGAAATTTACATAACTAAAATGACTAAGATGAGTGTATTATTTTCATCCAGCCATCCATTTTCCATACCGCTTACCCTCACCAGGGTCGTGGGCGAGCTAGAGCCTATCCCAGCTGACTCTGGGAGAAAGGCGGAGTACACCCTGAACTGCTCGCCAGCCAGCTTTATCTAATTTAGTTTGTGCAACTGGAGACCGTGGGGGAAGAGTTGCTACTCAAAGCAAATATTTTCCCAAAATTGTGGATACCAATGGTTATAGTTCATCATCAGCATTCCTTAAGGTGTTTTACGATCCTTGTTGTTGTCATCGTCATGGTAACTGTTGAAGCAGAACGTCGCCAATCTTTCGTTGAATGAGCTGCTCTGTTTTGTTAGTGAGACTGCCTGTCTTATATTAACTGGAGTCATCTTTGATTCAGAAGTAGACTATCACTACCAAACATTTTCACATACTTAAAACTGAAAACTAAATATGTACATCTAATTTCAAACAGAAGCATACAGCACAGATGAAATGTAGAGACAACAGAGTTGTCCAAAGTCATTGTTTGCAACAATAGCAGTTTCACACCAGCTGTTTTATTTAGGATCTCCTTCTGCCACTAACTTGAGGCTCTTCCAGTGAATGTATA
Source organism: Phyllopteryx taeniolatus (assembly GCF_024500385.1). Classification (NCBI taxonomy): domain Eukaryota; kingdom Metazoa; phylum Chordata; class Actinopteri; order Syngnathiformes; family Syngnathidae; genus Phyllopteryx; species Phyllopteryx taeniolatus. The sequence goes on from NC_084502.1 coordinate 1,285,906, forward strand.
AAAGGCACACTGTAAATAGCTTAAGACAACTGCATGAAAACATACCTTTGATATCCCGGTGGATCTTCTTCTCAGAGTGCAGGTACTCTAGTCCCTTGAGGATCTCTCTCAGAATGGTGGCAATTTGGGTCTCATCCAGAGCACCTGGCTCCATCTTATGAAGACAAAACAACAAATGTATTGCTTTGAGTAGTTTTCACGTACCTTACTCACGACCAAAAGAATAAAATACAAAGATCAGCAGGTCTTGCTCACCAAATCTAAAGCAGAGCCTCCTCCTAAATATTCCATGATGATCCATAACTTGGCGTCCTACACAGGAATCACAAATCAGAGAAACACGGGTGATGAAGATGTTCCGTCACTGCCCAAAAACTGGAAACTAAATGGCTGTCGAGGCATCACCTTCAGGTAGGAGCCATAGTATTTGGTGACAAAGGGGCTGTCGCATTGGCTCAGCACGGTGATCTCCTGCTGAATGTCTTCGATCTCGTCCTCGGCTTCCTCCAAGTCAATGATCTTGATGGCCACCACTTTCTGAGTCCGATTGTCGATGCCTTTGAAGACCTCGCCAAACGAACCCTTGCCGATGCGCTCCAGCTTTGTGAAGAGCTCCTCTGGGTCCACTCGTATGTTCTGAGCGGGATGGATGTTCGGATGTAGAGGCATATGTGCACAATGAGGGCGAGGAACACAAAAGTAGAATCAAGAAAAAAAGAAAAGGGAATGTTTAAAAAAAAAAAAAAAAAAGCAGTGGTGGGGAGTAAAGAAACATCAGCAAGCTGACATATTTCATTAATCATTCACCTTGGATTTAAGAGATTTTAAAACAAATAAACAAATCAATACTTTTTGGTACTACACATAACTAGGGATGGGATGGATGAGAATTTAGCGATTCCGATCCCATTATCGAAACTGCTCATCCATCTGATTACTGGTACTTATGTGGAAAAATTAAATAATACAAATGGTATTGGATATCATCATCACCATTAGATATCATTTTATCTGATCATACAAAAGATGCTTCCGTATAGTGCTGTGGATATGGACAAAATTTGTATCAGGATATAGGTAAATTTTCTATCCCAATATCACGATATACATTCAGATATAGTATTTTGCTTACAATTACCCGGTACTTGAAAGGAATGGCTCTTTTGCTCATTCGCTCCATTTATTTATAAACACCCTTTATATAGAAAAACAAATGAATCATAGACAAAATAAAAATACAATAAAAAAAGTATCCAGTGGAAAAAGTAAATTCAAAACATCAGGTTGCACAACCAGTTTTCAAGGATTGTACACCGTTGTCGTGTCCCTTGTGATGTAGTGTAATGTGTAGCGGCGTAACAATTAACAACTAATCGATTATCAAATTATTCGATTATCAAAAATTATTATTTTGATAATCGGTTAATGATTGTGAGACTTAAAATAGTCCAAATTCTCAGACTCTCCGCAGCAAATGTCAGATTTCTGCAGACCTCTATGAAAGCAGACTGATTAGACGAGCCTTGATTCTTCAGTTACTTATTTTCTTTAATGCCCTGGTACAACGAAAGGTACATTTATTTGGACAAATATGATGCCAACAAAAATAGCTCACAAGAATTTCATTTTAGAGCTACTATCTAGCCATTTTCCATGATTTTCTTGGTAATAACCAAAATCACTAGAATAAAATTAAGATTAACCAAGTCAAATAGGACAAAATATTACAGAATAAGATGCCTTTTTGTCATAATTATTGTATTATTCAGGTTAATATACCTTTAGTGGTACCAGGCATTAAAATGAACAAGAAAATAGAAGAAAAGGTGTAATATTTTTTTGCATGCCTGTAAGTGTATAGTGACAGACATAATGAAATGCCCTTTCTAATAGATGGGAGAAGGTACAATGAACCTGAGTATCCATCTGTTGCCATTCATGAGGTGTCTCTGAAAGGTTTCAAGACTGGGGTCACAACAACTCAAAGTTTTCCCCTTCAAAGTAATCCCCCTGGAGTCCAAGCCACTTTCCCAGCCTCAGCGGTGCCACGCCTTCGCACACCTCTGGAAGGATTCTTTCAAGATCCTCTGCAGCTCAGTCGTCACGGGCCATCTCGATGTCATCCACGTCTTCCTTAAGCTTGAGAAAGAGTGGACAAAAGTCACTGAGAGCCAGGTCAGGCGAGTAGGGAGGCTGCTCCAGCACGGCAATGTTCCTCTCAGCCAAGAACTGTCGGATGCTCAGGTCAAGGTCAGCTGCCACATCTCTCGTCTCTTCTCGCACACTGAATGAAGCGAACGTCGCAAGGTGTGCTGGCTGATCGTCTGGTCCGCATTGTATAGGAAAACCCGTAGTCGCTAGTCTGGGTCGAAAATATTTCTTTTGTGACACCGGTCCTGAAACTTGTGACACACCCCATCACGACAAAATAATTGCTTTGTGTTGAACCAAACAGCCTCAGATTGCATACAGAGTTGTGTGTGAATTGACACGAGATCGTGATTATTTCAGCCTTGAGATTTTTTTTTTTTTACATTGTAACATATGTGCCCTTGGCGCAATAAAGTTTGGTCAACACCGCACGGGTTCGCCTTACCTGCATCCCGGGCAGGTTCCCAGGGGGGTGGGCCATGGTGGGACTGGCTGACAGCTCCTCGGCTAAACTCACGTCCGGCACTTGTTAGGTGACGTAATTGTGGGCGGCTGGGCCCACGGGACTACAAGGTCCGGGTACTGTTGAGCAGTTATTGTAGAGTTGAAAATGTGCCTGAACTTCCCCGAATAAAATAAATTACATCATAAAAGGGTGAACAAGCTAACAGGCGTTTGCTAAGTTCCTAGTTGGGGTCGAGTCATTTAACTTCTCCCTTTCATTCGACGCACGCAAGATGTTACGAGATGGCCGCAATTGACATGTTGTTCGGGAACAAAATGAAACTTTTCACACAAGGCTAAGGCCGCTGTCACTTTGTAAGAGTGAAGTCCCTCGGTAACAGTTTTGCCAGCTCGCAGGCAGATAGCATTGTTAGCTCTCTACCTAGCTAGCCAAACATAGCAGACAACCGAACGTTGTCTGCTGGTCGCGGCCACAAACAACACCGACCCCGGCATGTCGCACACGGAACTCCAAAGAACCGAGTCAGAAAGCGATTCTACTCGCAATAACTGGTCGTCATGAGCTCGAAGCAGCCCGTGTTTTGGTTTCCTTCCTCACTTTAGCCCCCGACTCCCGGCCATCTTGTCGGAGTTATGACGTGTGACGGGGCGGTTCTGATCCGGACAACATCCGAATCCAAATAGTAAGTGAACTCTCACAGAAGTTGATTCCTTAAAATGTCTACTCTTATTTGCATTTATACCATGCTATTGTAGTTCAAACATACTGCCTTGTGTAAAAAAAACAAAAAAAAAAAAAAAACCATATATATTCAAGTGTGAATACTGTGACTAATTCAGTTTATACAAGTTGGTATAAAACCCATCCATCCGTCCGTCCATCCATTCGCAGTTGAGCACAGATTCTAATTTACAATGCCGACCACGCTGCAGACAGCAAAGTAAAACAAAGCAAAATTAAAGTAAATACAACAAACTGTACAATGTGATAAAGTTACACAATTACATGACATTTTGGTGAATCAAAGGTTCATAACAGGCTAAAAACAGGTGCAGTGATCATGTACAGTATCCCTCACTAACCTTTTTCAACGATGATATTGTTACATTTGATTTTTTTGTTTTAGAGTGTTGCAGGCAATAGGGATAGAAAAATTTAAAATGAGGTCAAAATATTGTAAAATGGCAGGGGGTACTCGTAGCCACTGGTGGGCTGCAGGCTCTCTCTAGTGGTAAGCGAAAGAATGACTGAATTTAATGTTCACACTGGGCATGGTACAGTGGCTTAGATTTATTATCTTTAAAAAAGAAAAAATAAAGAAATCCAGTGCAGTAGCCTACATTTGTTATGTACTGTCCAGTTGCGTCTAACTTTCAAGCACAATATATTTGCAATTAATCTTTAAGAAATGTTCGTTTGTTTTAATCAACTTTTATGTGCAATATGTTTTAATCATGTTTTTTTTTATGGTGGTACTTGGGTAGATTTTTGTGTGTGTGTGTGTGAAGTGGTACTGGTAATGGATGGATGGATTCACGGGAATTCTAGCAGCAACCTATAGGGGGCGTATTTGCATAGTAGGCAATCTGTACAGTACTGCACTTTAATATGGTTCTTGGCAGCACCAAGAAACTTCCCAGTTTTGACCAGAGGGCGGCGCCAGACTGCCAGCGTGCTGTCGCAACATCCTTCGTCACGATGCTTCGATGGCGGCACTTGATCGCGTGCCGCATAAACTGAAATGTGGACTTGCACCACCACGTTATGTTGTGACATTATTTTTTCACGTGCATTTCTAAGTGTATTTTATGCCGCTGCTGTAGGAAACTTTAATGTGTCCCCCCCCCCCCCCCCCCAGCAGTATTTGTGACATATTGTAGCAATACGCGTATATCGGTGTTACAATGATTTCATACGGAGGCTGTCTCGCACGATTCCCCTTCCCCACGTTAGTGTGGGCAGGCGCAACCTCCCTCCTCCATGCGTAAAATATGTAGGGCACGCTTTGCCAGCTCCATTTGAGAAAAGCCAAACCGGTAAATATACTGTACTGGGGAGGGGTGGGGGGCGGAGGGAGCGTGCCATATTAGCCAGGCTCCTCATCGTCAACCTTAATCAGCGTCTCAACTGAAGAAGAGAAAGCACATTTGGAAGGAGAAGGAGGAGGAAAAGATGGACATTACCGACCAGGGTGCTCAGATGGAGCCTCTGTTGCCAGCGGTAAGTCAGAGTTATGACTTCATTGGTGTGTGAAATGTCCACCTTATTTGTCTTTAGAATAAAGCACACGACGGTCGACCTGATTTGCTTTGGTCTTGGACACATTTGAAGCTGCCTTTACTGTTTTCACAATCAGCGTGCGTATCTTAAATGAGCATTTTAAATCTTTCAGTGATGCACTGCACTGGGCATAATTGGAATTTACACTCACAGGCCAATTCATTAGTCACACATGCGAAATTGCACGTCATTTCATGCAAAAAACTGCTCTGTTTTGAGTGGCACTCACAGTGGTACAGTATCAATTTAACAATATTGGAATTGTGGTTGAAGAACTGTACTGTGTCCTGCATCATGTAACTACGGGAGACGAAATATTAGACACAGCTCATGATGCAGTGCAGTTCTACAAATAAGAAATGCACAGTCTTGTTGAAGTTCTAAAATGCTGTTGGCGTCAGTGAAAGCGCAGCACTTTGTAGAACTACAAATAGCTTTGTTGATTTGGACCCAAATCCTCTTATGCAAGCCGCCAGCCCGCGTGGAGCATCTTCGACTCGGTTTGCCCGTTCACGCCTTCAACTCGCGAGAAGGCCCGTGCTCAATTCCCTCCGATCGATTCCTATTCTTTCGGTGATGCGGTCAGATTGAGCACCTGCCCGCAAAGGTCAGCGGCCCACTCCATTGGGCTCACCAACAAATTCAAACAACAATGTCTGAATTCACTGTAAACGGCAGCGCCACCTCATCAGTATTCAGATGCTCGGAAGGAAAGAGGGAAAATCCATTCCGCCTGAGCGAGAGATGGGAGATGTTGACTCCATTTTTTTGTTTTTTTTTTGTTTTGGGGTGACACATGGCGCGCCTGCTCTCCCTCAGCTTCCGAGTGTGTTCATAGCTTCAGCAGGATGTCATGTCCCGATGTGGAGCCGCAGGTGAGCCGTAATCCCCGGGAAGCGAGCGCTGATGCAATGCGATGTGCTCGAAAGCAGCGTTTCCTAACCTTTATTCAGCCAAGGCAGGTTAATTGTGCACCTTCAGCCGTGTAGTGGGAGAGCATGTCATTGTTGTGCCTGCTACTCTATGTGGCTGTCATAGATAAGATGACCAAAGATACATTATGTATCGTAAATAAATCGTTTTCGTGCCATTAAAGGGAAATTGTGGATGATGGCTGTTTTAAAGGTTTACACAATCGGTGGTGGAGAGTGAATGTTTACATTTACAGAGGTAAGGAAAATATCTGATGGCATCAATGGCGACGATACTCGGTGCTGAACAGATTTAGGAGACCACCACCCGATTTGGGGTTTCTGCCACAACCAGTTACCAAAATAATTGTTGATTTTTCAATACAGTGAACTCTGCAAAGATGATTGTTGCCGGACTGGTCCTGGTGGTTACTGCTAAACTCGACTTGATATTTCCCATAAGAGGGCTCATCCTCGTGATGGACTTCATTTGTTATTATCCTAGAAAATCGGAAACATGAAAATGAGTTTTGGAAGTCGCCGCTTTGGTCTGATGCAAGAAAGTTGGGAAGTTGTTTGGAGAAGGACCTGTGAGGCTTTCAACCTTTTCAAATACTGTTCCCGCAGTCAAGCGCAATGGCGGGAGCATCATGCCGTGCGGCTGTTTTGCTGCTTCAGGCTCAGGAACTTTGTTCAGGTGCACAGAACCCCGGAAATGATGATTACGTTGATATTTTCAGAATAACATGAAGTCATCGGCTATCAGTCTGTCGGTGTGATGACTCGAAGCCTCAAACTTTTTGAACACCAAAATCAGGGTTGTGATGTCAAAGTCAGTAATAATAGTCCCTGCACGTGTCAGGGTGTAAAAGACATTAGCACTTTCTCAACTCCGGTCGCTATTTTGCTATATCTTAGCATACCAACTGTTAGCATGTTACAATCTGAATAGATGCCATTACATCAGTGCTATCTTTCAGCTGTGTTTTTCCCTTTCTTTTCTTTTTTCTCGAAACTCATGAATCCATTTTTTCCGAGTCCCACATGTCCTACAGTTTAATTAATTCTACAGCATGTCGTTTGCTAATACTGTTCATTTAGGCCAGCTGCGGCACAAACCTTTGATTGGGTGCTTGTCGAATACATTTGTTAAGGACTGTGTATGTATGAAGCATGGGTTTTCTTTTCGTCCTGTTGACTGATGTCCTTTAATTGCAGGAACAATGCCCTCAAGAAAATAAAAATGTGGTAAGTGCAATCATTTTATTCTCTCACTTAATTTGCACACTCTGGCTCGGCTTCCTCCGCAAGTTTCATGACTTAGTTTCCAGGACCAAAAAAGAAAATGCAGTTTTGTGATGATGATGATCAGTAAGCACATTTTGGTCTGTAGCACTTCTCACAGGAAGGATCTACAAAATGTTTTAACATGGCTACAATACAGAATCCCAAACATTATCCCGTGAATACAAGAAAGAGCAAATCAAAACAATCAGGTCTTACTGGAACAGTCTCTTAGCTCAAACGGAAGTGCATTCCACAATTTGGGGGCAACGGACTGCAAGGCTCTTTGACCTTTAGTTTTCAATCTTGAGTGAGGGACAGTAAGTAAAAGACGGCCAGCAGACCTTAACAGGTCAATGACAGGAGCCTGACCTTCGAGGGCTCACTAATTGACCGTTGAAATGTTCGACTGAATCCGAAATTCCGATTCAAACTCAGAAAATGCACAAAAGTGAAACAGTTGAAAAATATCTTTTTGTTTGCTTGTGTTTTTGTTGTTGTTTTCTGTAAAAAAATATATTTGAAGAATAAAATTGAATTGAAAAATAAGATTTTGTTTCGATATGCAATGTTAGTAGAACAGCAATGTTTGAACTTCTGCCAAGCATGAATGTGGGAAAAAGTATTGTTTTCACTCATTGGTCGGTTAGTATTATGGGTTAGAGGTCATAGTGCACGCGGGCAGTTGAAATGTATGAAAGAAAACGAATCTCAGCAGAACCGTCATTATCAGTATTGTTATCTATAGTTATGTGCTCTTTATGTACAAGTGCTTTTCTATTGTGTCCACATTGCCCATTTATGATTATTATTATTTATGTCATTATTGTGTCATTATTGTACATATTTGTTGTCTCTGTAGGAGGTTACTGCAGGATTCACCAAATCAAACACATTTTTAAATTTAAAGATCCCATGCCATCATTTTTTTTTCGGGTTCGCAAAATAATTTGGGTTGAAAATACCCAGGATGCCCCTTTTCAAGCTGCTCTAGTTGGTCATACAGTGTACACCTGGCATTTTATAACTCTGGATTTGTCATTAATATTTGACATGTACATAAGCTTTGCTCCAATTGGATCATTAATATCTAATATAAATATGGGAAACAGCATTACATTACATTTGCTAGCCTGCGAGCTAGCAAGCTAAGGAGCTCAACCGCTCACTCGACCGCGGCGACATCGTTAAAACGTCAGCACTTGGAGTTGTGTGTGTGTGTGCGTGTTCCCCACATAACACACACACATTCAGGCAAGTTAACTATTTATAAACCATAATCACAGCGGCACTTGTTCTCAATATTCCGGCAGTAGTTGACTTCAGCAAACTCATTTTCAGCGTCATTTGATTGACAGCTAAAGGTCTCACATCACAATCCGGCAACTCAAGGGCAGGCCTTATTTGACATTTTATTTATCTTTAACCAGGTAAAATGCTTTTGAGTACATACATGGTGTTTTTTATTTATTTTATTTTTTAAATAATTCATTCATTCAAATTTGGCAGGCTTTAAGACTTTTTGGGCCTCTTTAGTGGGTTTATGACTCTATGTGCCAAATGTTTAATATTTGTATAAATGCAGTTTTTGCACACTTAGCCAGAGTCTGATGTATATATATATTTTATTTATCTTAGATATTTTATTTATTGTTCTAAACCACGTCGATGTTCTTTAGAATTGAAAAGTAATTGTTCTTAAAAAAAAAAGGATGTACTTAAATTATTCTGCGCCATAATACCGTTATATCAGTGGCATAAAAAACAATACTATCGTTTGTCATGATAGTTTTTGGGGAAATATATTGTCCTAAGGTACGGTGGGCGACTGGTTAGCACATTTGGCTCACAGTTCTGAGGACCGGGGTTCAAACCCCGGCCCCGCATGTTTTCCCCGTGCCTGCGTGGGTTTTCTCAGGGCACTCCTGTTTCCTCCCACATCCCAAAAACCTGCGTGTTAGGTTGATTGAAGACTCTAAATTGCCCGTAGGTGTGAATGTGAGTGCGAATGGTTGTTTGTTTGTATGTGCCCTGCGATTGGCTGGCGACCGGTTCAGGGTGTACCCGGCGGCTCGCCCGAAGATAGCTGGGATAAACTCCAGCACGCCCGCAACCCTTGTGAGGATTAAGCGGTACAGAAAATGGATGGATGGAGCCTATCCCAGCTATCTTCGGGCGTGAGGCGGGGTACACCCTGAACTGGTCGCCAGCCAATCGCAGGCAAGAGCCATGGATAACACAAAAATATCTTACCAATTGTACAAGAAAAAATCTGCAATATAGCGGGACCGCAAAGCGACAAATGTCATATAGCGGAGGATTACTGTATCTGTACTCCATGATAATAAGTTGCAGGGACTCATTGTCCCAGGGCTGGGACTCATTGTTTCCAGACATTTGCATCCTGGGACTCACCTCGTCTCAAGTGTAAAATGATCTATGTAATGCAAAGCTTTGCACAAGAAGCAGCCGCTTCGCTTGTCACTCAGCCATTTTTCCTGAGATGAGTGGGCGTGTACCAACCGCTAAGTGGGCAGGTACTGGAATAGTGAGTGTCGTTATTATTATTGCATGCAATCGACAAACCGCATACATGTAGATGTCAAACTTAAAACAGGTCACAAAATCATTTTGACCTATGGTAAGTTATATAAAAGAGTGGGGGGTGGACCAAGTCAACCGCTTTGAGACCCCCAGCGAGAGGTGTACTTGATACGGTTCCAAACGCGATTTGTATTTGATGTGAAAGCCATCTGAACTCGGTTCGCTATGGCCTACATAGGAGCACATGAATGTTTTACGCTGAATGGCCCTGTAGCCAGTTTCTCTTTTGTGTTCTTGTTGTGCAACAACATTAGCGATAGCCTCGGCAGCTAACAAGATGAAGCAATTTGTTATTGATATGCTGGTATTATGCTAAACTCATGATGTCCTAACTACCAGTGGCATGTAAACAAATTAGAACGTGCTCATAGCGAACACATCTTTGGTTCAGCAAGTAGCACTATACTCAACATTTACCGACTTGTTGAGACTTCTGATAGCAGCACGTCTTTTCACTGCCTTAACAAGGATAAGTCCGCTCAGCTGTTTGACGGTGTGCTGTATTCTGCTGATCCAAGAGCAAATCCAGACTGTCAACAAAAATACACATCATGAAATGTCTGTAGTTGCTTAGTACAAGCATTGCACCCAACTCTGACTAGTATTAGCACCGATTCAAGTGCTATCACAACATGAACGGTAGCCAGGCTGGACCAACAACATTTTGTCCACTAAAGTTAAGAGATTCAGGCTCGCAATGGTGTTGCCAGAGATGCAAGTGTAGCAAAAGCAACACTGAAGTTGTTATTTTTGGGTCAAACTGCTTCATTTATGGTTGGGCACAGTCTTGGAATTGACTCGTGCTCATGGTCTTTGCTCGTCTGGAGTAGGTTGTGGTTGAATTTGGAGACATTTAATCTGAGCAGATTGGTAGAGATCTGACAGTATCGCCCTGTTTTTTTGTTCTTGTTCTTAAAATACTTTAAACCTTTTGGGACGCAGTCCCTGACCCAAGACTTTAGGTAATAAATCTGCAAGGCTCGGGGAGAGACAAGCTGCGCTCACATCATGGTAGAATCGGTGATGTCACAGCGCTAATCCCTGTTGAGGGGTGGGGGTGATGGGCGGATTGGCGGATGGATGCGAGTCAGAAACATTTGACCCTGGATGAGAGGAGACACGATTGAATCAGCGCTGCGCTAAGCTCTATTTCTTCCCTGGGATTTTTGGATGTGAGCTCGCCACCTCGCATTCCAAGCGGACATCGAGGTGAACCACGTCCTCCTTCCGAGTGGGACACGTAACCCTTCTGACTCTCTCTTCCTGCCACTGCCTGCAGAACAAGGGGGGTTAGGGACCATCCTGTCCCATCCCAAGGGCCCCAAAATGCTCTCGGTGGACTACAACAGGGGATTTAGTTACCAGGTGAGCCGCTCGTATTTATTTTCTCGGGAAAGTTCTTGGTGACGGGACAGGAAGTGCTGTTGTGCACGTGAGAGGTCCTGTGGAGTTTGACCTGACAGATGGTACGGTTGAGTTGCGAGATTGGGGCTTATACCTGCTGCACTGATCCCGGGTATTTCATAGGAATGAAAAAAGAAAACAAATATACTCATATGTTTGGACGGTTTTGACAGCTCTTGTAGACGGTAGGAATATTTCTGTTTTTTTAAGTAGTGATGCTCTCAGCAGTTATCATTGCCACGGTAACCATCTGTAGGGATGAAAAACCATGACAACTAAATCCACTCGCCAATCACACGAGCCCGTGCAGCCGCCGATAATCCATCTCTCTCTTTGCAAACTACAAGCCACAGAATCATCCTGTTTGTCGTATTTACATGAATGCAGCTTGAAAGTAGATACATTTGCATTCCTTTGCCTGTCCAGCCATCTTTTGTAAACTTACATATTGTTGACATCCTTTTTGCCACGTCTGCCGAGTCCGATGGAATTTATTTGAGGGGAAGTATACTGTGTACTTTGAAAGTAGATCCCACAACCTTCATTATGTCGCTCCCCAGGGAACACCCGTGAATAGCTTAGTGCCCGAATGAGGTCACACATTGTACCTGCATCCCAGAGAGCTACATGACATTGTGAAAAGATTACTCGTAAGGAGCTTGTGTGAAATATATGAATCGAAGGAGCCAGTTCAGGCGCTTTAGAGGGGAAATAATATGGAAACTTGACTTTTTAATTGCTTGCATACAAGTATCTGAGTCTCTGGAGTTGCCGAAATGAAATGACCAAGTTAATGTTATGCAAGCAAGCGAGCCGCTCTGTACTGATTGCGATGTAATAGTGCGGCTAATTCGCATAATACCATCCCCACACCGTGTTTCTCTGCCCATGACCTGGCAGCTAGGGTGGGTGAAGATCCCCCATTGTCACATGACAGTAGGGGTCTGGTTGCTGGAATACACAGAAGCATTTTTATGTCAAGGCCAAAAGGTAAGCAGGCCTGCAGTGTTAGCATAGAGGAGCAATAGCCAACAAGCTTATTAGCATTAGCTCATGATAACTGCAAATGTGCAAAAGTTCGGTGAAGTTGGAGATGTTGTGGCAGTGGGATTTGTGTGTGGCTCATTGGGAACAGTTTACAATTGTGAATTCAAAATACCTCGTATGTGTCGTTTCAGTAACTCAATCTAAATGAAACATTTAGTTTTATGACAAATTGGCGTGAAATGACCCTGATTACCTAATTTAGTGTCTGTAATATGGAAGACCACCCTAGAAAGGTGAGACGAAAAAATAAAGCAAAATTATGTAAAACATGACCTTATAAGAATTTGAAGAATTTAACTAGCTTCAACCCTTTGAACCCTTTAGCACTTTTCTAAGACGGGACGCACAAAGTGCTTCATATAGTTAAAATACAATCATACATATACTGTGTACAACACAGAGTCAAAAGAATGATCTTAGCTTAATACAGTTACATACAGTGTGTAATAATAATAATAATAGCAAACTGTGTGGATTGTGCATTGTGTCTTGGTTTCAAGCCATGTGTGGTCATATGATGTGCACACAGCGGAAGTGAAGCATCGTGACCTTCAGGAGAGGAACTTGACATTGGACTCATTCTGCCTGAGCAAAAACTGAACATGATTATCTTTGCAAAGGCAGAATATACTGTATTGAATTCATCTTTCGTGGCTTTGGTCATAATGTTGCGGCACGCAGTAATTCTTCTGGAGTGATGTCGTGTACAACACGTGAGCATGTCCCTTCGTCACGCTTGCTCGCACGTCCACCCCTCCTCCTCCTCCAACTCTTCGTCCCTGCAGTCGTGGTTACATGCTCCCTGTGCTCGCCTGATGTCTGCATCACACAGCACAACTCAACAAATTCGGAACTTTATCTCCTCCACCTCTCCTTTGTATTTCTTGTCATCGTTCAAATTCTGTCAGATTTATTTCAGTATCTTCGCAGCCTATAAATAGAAACAAAGGCCTGCTGGGAGGAGATTTTGACTCATCATTACATAATAGCGGTCTAGTGAAACATGTATTTATATTTGGCTTATTTGGTGGGAAACATTCGGTAAGGTACAGAGGCGTAGCGGGTTCCCACACCGGACTTATTTGGTCATGGACAGGAAGTGCAAGTGCGTCACTGACGCTCGTGGTGCACGTCACTCTGTAAACATTGATAGCAGGGGTTGAACCACTTCAGATTTTTTTGTAGTCAGGTAGGGATAGTCGAGTTGACTTATCATTGGTGCCAATATTAAAAGTTGGGTCAAAGTCAATATATATTAATGTGAGCTAATCCTTTTTTTTTTTTTATGGGTGGGCGTCAGCAGTGTTTTTTTTTGCCTTGGACTTCTCCCATTGATGCCATTTTTGCCCAGTGTCATTGTGGTTGTTGAGTGGCTGAGTCATGAAGACTGACCTTAACTGAGCCTGCAGCTCTTTGGACGTCGTTCTCGGTACTTTTGTGACCTCGTCGATCCCCGATCGCTTCTGGGAAGGCACACCACTGTTCCCAGTTTCCTCCATTTGTGGATTATGTGCTCTGGCTGTGCTCACTGGAGTCCCGTAAACTTTGATGTGGCTTTGTAACCCTTTTCCAAACTGAAAGACTTCAGTCACTATGTTTCTTGAGTTTATTTAGATCTTGGCATGATGTGTTTCTTTATGGGTTTTTGCAGCCTACTTCACTTTGTCTGACAGGTACTATTTAAGTGACTTCTGTCATTATGACTTAACATTAGTACATTATAAATCTGTGAAAAAAACTCAGCCCTCTCTGTCCCCACCCCCGTGGCCTTGTGCTGACCTCAGAACCTAAGAAAAAGCACCTTAATCATATTGGACTATGACTGTAATGTTATTGGTTTGAAGTCTTAATTATTGCGAGGCCGTGGTGGTGTGACCGCAATCAAAGTGAGCACGAATGCGTGACAAATGATTGACATTTCGTAAGTCATGCCTTCTGTCTCTGATTGGTTGTTTTTCCTCGGGCACTGTGTTTTTTTTTGGGGGGGGGGGGGTTAAGAGATGATGATATTTTCACAGATCAGATATTTACCATTTACTACTGTCAAGTCATAACTGTTTTAACAAATATTTAATATAAAACAAAAAGGATTTTTTTTGGGGGGGGTTGCAATTACTCTTTTCACATAGAGCACCATGGGTTTGTATTGGGTTGCCCTTATTTAATTAATTAATTAATTAAGTAAGTAATAATAATAATAATAATAATAATATACATAAAAACGGCATTTTTTATTTACTTGGATTGTTGTTTGTGAGATACAACATTCAAATTGTCTGAATTATCCAAAACCATTTAAGTGTGATAAATATGCAAAATCCAAATAGTAAGGGGGCAAATGCTTTTTTGGTGCCAGTCTTATGCTCCATTTTCGCAGTCTACCGTGCAACTGTGTACACGGATTTTGTAACGAATCCTAATCTGAGCGTACGTCCTCATGTACTTTCAAGGCATCGGCATGATCTTGCCACGTCTGTTCACCGAAGCCTTTTGATCTTATAGCTCACCATCAACGTGCTCGCCCGTGTGTGCGAGAGAGTGACGTGGCACCATTTGACTTGCCCGGTAATCTTTGCGGGATGGTCAGCGAGAGCTTGTCGCTCTGTACTGCATACAGTATGTACTTATTTTCTTTTCACAAAGCAGAGGTACAATGTTGAGTGTATGATCTTGGATCCCAACAATAAGCAATTGGAATCAGATGAAAATGTTTAGTCCCTTAAAAGAAACATATTATACATTTGATGACAGTTCCCACGTGTCTTAATAACACGCTTTTGTTACAATACCCGAGCGATAAGGAATCATAGACATTTTTGCTGCATATTTCTTGTCATGCTTGAATTGCTCGGCTGCGCCTCGAGTCGAAATGCTGGGTTCTTTTTTCAACTAACTTTATTTAACATTTCCACGATACAGTTGACTTGAGGAGCATTGCTGTGCCGTCAGACAGCTCATCCAATCATAAAAAATGTACTTTTACCAATGAACCCTTTTCGAGGATTGTAGAAATAACGGAAAGAAAAGGAACAGACTATGTTGTGAATTTTAACAGCGAAGTCCGTTCCTCTGATATGAGAGTGGCACTTACCAAGGGGAATGGCAACAGCAAAATGTCATTGAATTGAATTTTTTGTTTGTTTTTGTGTGTGAAATTCATGTTGTGTTGGTTTTGTTCTTTTAACACAGTGATTTTGTGTGCAACTGATCCGTGGTTCATTTTGTGCATGCCCTGGATGACTGAGAATCTACACAGACAATAAAATATATACCTAATAATATAATAATAATCATTATAATGTATAATAAATAAATAATGTAAACTGTCAATATACAGCAAAGCTCATTTCATAATCATCAGACAACATTACCCTTAATAATAAACGGCTTACAGATTACTTAATTGTAAAAGAGTACACTGAAATTTTACGGGTACCAGAACAAAAACATCTCTCTGTAATTTCCACTAACAACCCTGGCTTAACTCAAATCCTTCTCAACATGGAAATGTTTTAGTCCCTCTGTTGAGATGTATCACTTACATACTTACACAACATTGACACTAATAACTCATTTCCTATTAGCTTTGGGGCCATCTTGTGGCAACCTAGGGCATTACAGAAAGAGGACATGCAAATAAGTGATGTACCTGATGGTAGGTTGCACAACAAAAACAACCACAAAAAAGAATTTGTTAAGAGCGAACCGCTGTTTTTACAACCCTCATCCTGTGATCATTCAAATTCAGTATAATACGCTTTTGTATCATGTTTCGCTATAGCTTTATTCCAGTTGAACTATGCAACGCTTGCAGGCTGTCGACTTTATGTTTAATTTTCCATCCTTCTACAACGCACGTGCTAACAAGCCCATTGGGCGCATTTTCTTGTTTTTCAAAGTCAGTGTCTGTATTTAACAGCTGTACACGGCGCAAAAGCACCGTGCTGTATCCACTAGAATCAACGTGAGCTCTCTATTCATTATCTGTCTGTGGCAGTTCTTATAATGACTGATGACTCTTGTCAGCGGTGGTGAAGAGCATTTATTTATCAAGCTTTTTAAAGCACGACTCAAAGTGTATGATGACCCTGAGCAGGAGAAAATGGCTTTCAAAAACTGTATCCCAATAGGCTTGCTTCGTTGTTGTGGCTACAGCTCGTTTTCCCTCTTTGGGTGCGGTTTTAAACATATCTACCCACTTCCGAAAAAGAGTGCAAGTTTGAAAAATGGTAGACTTTAGATTACGTGTGGTTCCAGTTGAGCCAAGCTTTGTCCATCTGTGTGTGTTTGTGTCAGAGGACTGATGAGGAAGCAGTGGTGGACCGCGGCGGAACCCGCTCCATGCTGAACACCAACTTTGAGAAGGAAGAACTCGAAGGTAACAACCCTGTCAGTATAATAAAGTCGTTCTTTGAAACAAATGGTCACGTTAGCGTGAGGCAAGGTTTGGCCACACATTGTGCACAACAGCGGTGCCACCATTTTTTCTTTGTTTTTTCTTACTGCACGTCAAATGAAACATTTCATCAATCAATCAATCAGACAATAAAAAGTCTCATAAGTGCAAACGCAACACTTTGAGCACAAGTGGCCTGGACCAGTATGGAGTATCGAACTGATGAGGACTCATGCCATGCCTTATTCGTGTGCTCTATCATATATCATATCATATCCACACACACACACACACACACACACACGTATGTATAGTATAGGAATAACGTGCGCACAAAACACTATTGTGGGTTTAATATAATACCCACAAATTAGTATGAAGGAGCGGCACGGTGGCCGACTGGTTAGAGCGTCAGCCTCACAATTCTGAGAACCCGGGTTCAATCCCCGGCCCCACCTGTGTGGAGTTTGCATGTTCTCCCCGTGCCTGCGTGGGTTTTCTCCGGGCACTCCGGTTTCCTCCCACATTCCAAAAACATGCATTAATTGGAGACTCTAAATTGCCCGTAGGTGTGAATGTGAGTGCGGATGGTTGTTTGTTTGTATGTGCCCTGCGATTGGCTGGCAACCAGTTCAGGGTGTACCCCGCCTCCTGCCCGCTGACAGCTGGGATAGGCTCAGTACGCCCGCGACCCTAGTGAGGAGAAGCGGCTCAGAAAATGGATGGATGGATGGATAGTATGAAGGAAGCACATTATATCTATTTTGTGGTCACAAATCAGCATTTTGTATGCTTGTTGTATCAAAAGTATATTGTGGGCAATATTTAAAAATTAATATTTAGGTTCCAGAAATCTGATTTGCTTGTTGCAAATAAGACATATTTATATGAACTGTAATCTTGATTTTAAAAAAAACAACAACAATCTTGTGTTTATATTTCCCCCGTGAGTCGAGTTCAAGAGACACTCACTCGCCGCGAGCAGCAGGAAGTCCCCTCGATCTCGCAAAGCGCAGGGAGGGACGAATACGACGGCACTTCAGCAGTTCAGGAGTGCTCTGTACTTCGGTGGAATCGAAACAAAATCAGCCATGTTCAGGATGCCAAAGAGTTGCTGTGTTGATTATTGTACAATAAACAAAAATAGCAGACACAGAGTGATGCACTGTAGTGGTTTAGATGGAATGTCCACTGACTGCCGATTGGAAACAACTTAATGTGATCATACGCAGCACCCCACGGACTCACAGCAGACACAAGTGAATAATTTCACATGAATGAAGATTGACATGCTTCAAGTATTGCTGTCATCTTCTTCTTTTATTACACCTGCCGAGAAAGATTTGCTTTCACCACCGACTGCGTTGAAGTCAACGTTCTCATGTTCTTCATGAACTTGTACTCGTAAACCACCCTTTGTACTGAATCGGAGTCTGATGTCTCCATTGAGTCCTCAGGCTACGATCGTCATCTAAGGCACAACAATTGAACACAGTCTGCTTAAACTAAACCCACACAATCATGTTTTCATCTTTTTTAATGACCTCACCATGCAAACAGTGCAGTGCAGGGTTGAAAAAGTATGTCAAGCCCTTGGCTAATGACTTCTCCAAGAGCTAATCAGAGTCAGGAGTCTGCCAACCTAAAATCCAGTAAACGTGATGAGATTGGAAGCTGCCCTAAAAGAAAAACAAAACACCGCTTTGAGTTTATTCTCAAGAAGTATTGCCCTATGTGAACCATGCCTCGCACAAAAGAGCTCTTAACATACCTGCAACTAAGAATTGTTGACTTGCATGTACCTGGAAAGGAGCAAAAAGTTTCTTTAAAAGCCGTGATGGGCATCAGTCCATGGTGAGACAGATCGTCTGTCTATCCATTCATCCAGAGAAAGTTCTGCAATGTTGCTACTCTCCCTAGGAGTCGCCGTCCCGGAAAGATGACTGGAAGAGCACAGCGCAGAACGCTCAATGACAAGAAAAATCCTAGAGTGGCGGCTACAGACTTCCAGAAATATCTGGCACGTGCTCTGCTGGCAAATCTACAATAGGTAAAACTTGGATTTCATGAGAGGACACCTTGGAGGAAGCTGCTGCACCTGGATGTTCCACAGCACTACTGGCAAACCATGTGGACAGATAAAAATAAAGTTGAGTTGTTTGGAAGGATCGCACGACACTACTGTATGCGTGGAAAAGAGGACACCAACCATAAAAACCTCGTGCCAACGTGAATTAGCGTGGGAATATATCAGGCTCTTGGTCAGCAGCATATGAAGAATGCGTCCGCTTCTACCGTAACACTGGTTCTGGAACAAACTGCTCCTGCGGTGTGCAGTCGGCAACATTAAACCTTTTTTGAGTGGTGGGCCCATGAGCCAAATTGCGGAAGCCCTGACAGAACCGCAACTGGCCCCGTATGTATAGTCATGAGATAATATGATACTAACCCTAAGGTTCACTGATTATTTCCTTTTTTGTGCCTTTATACTATATTGTTAAAGCCTTTAACACAGTATTACTTCTGTTTCGTTGTAGAATGTGTTGAATACATCATTGATTTATTTTTTCTATTCAATTTGAACTGGCCCGGTTGGGCCAGCGTCTGTACGGTACTTAATTTTGAGGGGTGACGTCCTCCCTTCCCAAGTAGCCAAAAAACGAAAAGGGTGAAGGGTTGAACATTAAATGTCATGTTCTACTCAGCCAGCAGTTCTGGAAGGGGAGGAGCCATTACTTGGGAGATTTCGCTCAGCTTCCATCCCGTTCCACATCCTCATCATTCAAGTCCTTTGATATTAAGTTTTGTGGCTGAGCGGCGTAGTCCCAACATCGGATGTACGGAATCTGTATTGACGCGCTGTCCGATCGTCGCAGCCTGCCACCAACTCTGTGGAAACCTGTGACCGGTCTTCTGGGCTTTCATCTCGGGAAACGATTCAGTTTGCGTTTGTTGCAGCTGCTCTGCTTTCCCCTTGAAGTCGTATAATTACAAAGATACAATTTGTATTTAATTCCCATAGTTCTAGAAATGAAAGCCAACAGTACGCATTTATTTTGCTCAACATGTCACATAGAAATGTAAATCGGTTTCTCTGAAAAAAGAAGGTGAAGGTGTAAGTTTAAAGATTTAAGTACAAATCAGTTTGTAGGAAATCCTGATTAAAGATGTCCTATGCATATACAACGCACTTTCCCAGTGGTGTAAAATTCTGGGATAAAATATTGTATGTGTCAAATCTATGATGCAGATTTATTTGATTTTACTGGACACTCTGGCACCTCATATGGTGCAGGAGGCAAGAACAGGGCATCCACAGTTCTCTGAGCATTCAGCTGAGGGCCAGGGAAGGGCGGAGGGCTGGGGGCGTGCGCTGCGCTGCGGCTGCGCTGGCCGCTCAGCTCGACTGCAGTGAAAAAGAGGAGACAGTCAGCTCTGATTATCTTCAATCCAACCTTGTGCATGCATGCTCAAGTTCTGCACGCACAAGTGCAGCAGCGAAAATGTGGGAAAAGCTTTCTGGAGGTGCATTTGTTTGGCCTGCATTAAATGCAAAACAAACACACACACACACACAAAAGCTGAATTTCCAACATGAGCAAACAATCCTAATTTTAAATATCTCAAAATTGCACATCATAGGTAACCACATCCGCAACGTGTTCACATTGACTTATTAAGGTGTTTATTCAGTGAGAAATAAGCAAAAAAAAAAACCAAAAAAAAAACAATCTGGTCCATGTGACGTGTTTCAACCCTTAACAAAGTTTAGAGGAAATGGTTTAGTTCCAGGCTACTAACAAATGGAATTTCATTTTTAAAACTGACAGATGGGCCAGGTCATTTGTAGATGAGGTTAAAAAAATAAAAATAAAAATCATTAAAACATGTATGTAAAATACTAATAGAATCTCTTTAAAATGTTATTTGTACTGAATTTAATATAATGAATTCATATATTTTTTAAATAAATACACATTGTTGAATGGTTATGTGAATTTTTTAACAATATTTTTACTATTTACAATATATCAAAAATATTTAATGTGAAAAATGAATAAAAATTAAACAGAAATGAATGAATACATTTTACTTTAAGGAAGTTTAAGGAAAAATGCTAAAAAGAATGCAACCACAAAAATGGTAAAATTTTCATGCTTATTTTAAAATTGTATTTTATAATTAACGTGATTTATTAACCAATTTTTAATATAATAAAAATAGGTAAATGTAAAACATTTTTATTCCACTACTTTTTCATTATTTACTATTTACAATAATTCTCATTGTAAATAATACCTCATCATGTTACGCAAACTGTTCGATTCTTCATATTCTCAAAATAATATGTTCAAATAGCTTTTTACAACGGGAGACAAGAAGCCGCGCTCCACCAACTGCTCGGTAAAATTCCCAATACGTCATTTCCGTTACACATTTCTGGTGCACTACTGAGTGGGCCAGTGTGGGGACAATGATAGTCACTAAATAAATAAAAAATAATCAAATACTGAAAAATGCCACAAGATGTTACAGGAGCTGATCGGCTTAATTAGCATTGTGTCATCTCTTCTCGTAGTGGCTTGTGTGAAAATGATGTTTTGTTTTTTTTTAAACAAAAATAGAGCTTTAAGTGTCCAAGACTAATTTCAATAGGATGAAAGTTCCAGAGCAAGAAAGCTGCAGCACGACAGTAAAAGCTCTGTCACCAAACGGTTGGAATATGAAGTTGTTTGCTTTTTGTTGGCTCCAGGTCACCGTACTCTGTACATTGGGGTACATGTTCCTCTGGGCCGGAGATCACATCGCCGCCACCGTCACCACGGTCATAGACACAGGAAGCGCTCCAAGGAAAGGGACTCGACAGCTGACGATGGACGAGAATCTCCCTCACACAGTCGGTGTCCTTCCGTCCCTTACGTTTGCTTGTGGCTGCTAGCATAGCTGCAGTTTGAGCAGAAACGAAGGCTTGTCCCCCACCGTTGTCTTTGCTGCAGCAAACACGCCGGCTCAGAGGGTGCAGTTCCTGTTGGGGACTGAGGATGGCGACGAGGAACACATTCCGCACGCCCTGTTCACCGAGCTGGACGAAATCTGCCTCAGAGAGGGGGAGGATGCAGAATGGAAGGAGACTGCCAGGTGGCTCTGTTTTTGTTGCACGGGATCCCACTGGTGACATCCCTGTAGACCTTTTTACATAATGTTTGTAAACAATAGTCGCCAGGGTACCTTTTGGTGGCAGGAAAGTGATCGACTACTGCTGACTTGAAGTAAAAACGATGACAAAAACTGGTTGTGGTTGGACTTGCACTGCTAGATAAAATGTGAAAATGTATCGACTCAATTATTTACGTTCATTTTACATTCACACTGATGCTAAAATGTGAATGCTGCGATTCAAGCATTTACATACAATTGGCTATGCTTGTGTTATTATTGTATTGCTTTTTGTGACTTCTGACAGAGCCAAACATTCATTACTGTGGCTCAGTAGGTAGAGAGTCCAGTGACCGAAGGGTAGCTGGTTCGAATCCCGGCTACGATTGTCTGCATGTCAAAGTGTCCTTGGGCAAGACACTGAACCCTAATTTGCTCCCAGTGGGCATGGCAGCAGTCGCCCATCGGTGTGTGAATGTGTGTGTGAATGAAATGTAAGGCTTTGTAAAGCGCTTTGGGCACTGTGATAGTGTAGATAAAGCGCTATAGAAGTGCAGTCCACTGTCCAGTGTTTGAATGCTGAAAGACTAGAATACAAAAAATAAACAAATGCAAGCGTTATCACTTTCTATTCATCCAGATTTTGATAGTTTGGCAACAACTGAAATGATATGCGTGCGTTTGTGTAGGTGGCTGAAGTTTGAGGAGGACGTTGAAGATGGTGGCGAGCGATGGAGTAAGCCCTACGTGGCCACGCTGTCTCTCCACAGTCTTTTTGAGCTCCGCAGCTGCATTATGAACGGTACCGTGATGCTGGACATGAGGGCAAATTCGCTGGAGGAGATTGCAGGTAAAACAGATTTTCAAAAACAAATATGAATGGGATTCTACAAATCATTTTCATCCAATCATTATGTTTTATAGTGTCTAAATTGCAAACTCGTTTCCAAACCGTTTCTTTTCCATGTATACAGGAAACCCCCGCATACTTATAGTTCACTATTCACAAAGTCAACTATTCAAGTTTATTCTGTGGAACGTATTTTCAGCTATTCACAAAAAAAAACCCTCACCTGTTGTTGTTTTTTGCGCTCTTTTGATAATGCCAACACCCTGGCTAATAGGAATCTAAAAACTGGTATCAAGGAAGTATGTTGAAGTGACACATCTCTCTTTATGTTATGGAGGAGCTTAGTTTAGCCTGGATTGTTAATGGAACTTATGGAGACTCTTCATTGAATGTGCATGTACATGCACATACGTGCTTGTGGTGCACGCTTTCAAAATCAAATCATCCATAAAGCCATTTATTTTTAAGGGTAAGATGAGTTTGGAATGATAAAGTGCTTAGGGGAAACCGTCCCCAAAAAGACACAGTCTGCCCTGCATTATGACGGGAAAGTACCTTAAGAGTACAGTCAAACAAAAGCAAGCCCAGCATGTTCTACTTTTCAGATATGGTCCTGGATCAGCACGAAGTTTCCGGCCCGCTGGGACAGGATGCCAGGAGGAGGATCCGTGAGGCCCTGCTCAAGCAGCATCACCACCAGAACCACAAGAAGCTCGCCAACCGCATCCCGATTGTCCGCTCCTTTGCGGACATCGGCAAGAAGCAATCAGAGCCTCATTCTATGGATAAGAACGGCGAGTGGGCTATTGGGCTATGTACTCTATTAGCCATACAGTACGGTTAACATACACTCCAACAAACTAATGAGATCCGGTAAAAGCACTGTAATGATGAGTCTGACTTATCGTCTATATATATATATATATATATATATATATATATCATATATATATATATACACACACACACACACACACACATGTTGCTGGACCTGACATCAGTGTTTTCTTGACAGGCCAAACCGTTTCATCGCAGTCGCAGTCAGCCAGCACCGAGGGCAAACAAGACGTCAGCAGAGAAAACAGTGCCGTCGACTTCAGCAAGGTGAGCCACCGCTGGTTCGGCTGTTTATCTGCTGAAAAGTGAGACCGGGTCAAATTATTGATTTAAGATTGGGTACCATGTGGAATGCTCAACCTTTGCAGCTTATCCTGGGAAAGTGGACAAAATGTCACTGGAAGACCACCCTTACATAACAGCCTAAACACTGACACTCATGGTTATGTGACAAAGTTTAAAAATACTGAGACTCAAGCATTCATTCACCCATTCAAACTTATTTGTATATGTATTGTGTAGTTTCATTAGAGAACATATCCAAGATGATTATTTTAAGCTTGTCCAAGACCATACTCACTCTAAAGAAAACAAGAGAAACAACATCAGCTCTGGTGTGCAATCACCTTGGTGACAAAGGCAAACAAAAACTGGAAGACACCTTAAATCTGTTTTGTTTGGGTGGCGTAAAATAGAGTGACCAAAGATAGAATCACTATGCTTGCATGGGTGTTCTCAAGGTACGCTGACTTCCTTTTGGTGTTAATTTAAGTGTGAATGGTTGTGTCTGGCAATTAGACCAATGCTAGCTAAACTCACAATAATACTGTATGTTGTAGCAGAGTGGTCTGCAAGAAGGAGTAGTGTTCCTGGAGACAGAATTACTATAGCTACAACAGAGAGAAACAACTTTTTAACATACATAACATTATGGCTGTGAAAAGATAGAGATGGCCAGGTCTTCCAACTATTGAATTATTCATCCATCCATTTTCTGAACCGATTATCCTCACTAGGGTCACGAGCCTGCTGGCGCCTATCTCAGCTGACTCTGGACGAGAGGCGGGGTATACCCTGAACTGGTCGCCAGCCAATCGCAGGGCACATATAGACAAACAATCAGTCACACTCTCATCCACACTTACCGGCAATTCGAACCCCGGTCCTCAGAACCGTTAGGCGGCTGTGCTAACCAGTCATCCACCATGCCTCCCAATTATTGAGTTAGTCAAATTAAACTTTATATTCTATATAAAACTATAAACTGCTTCCAAAGAGGATTTATAAATAATATTGTTCCCAGTATAGACCCTTGTGGGATGCCATTGCTAACTTTTCACAGAACTTGAACCTGTTAATATTCACAAATTGTTAGAAATCTATTAAATTGGACTAATCTAGATACAGAACCTTTGTCTAGTACTTTGACAAGTGCTTTTTCATTGACAACAATGCATTCCAAGTCTAAATCAAGTTTGTGTTATTTAGCTTGTCATAATAACTTTCTCAGGAATGGTGCGTAAAAGAATGTTGATTGTGTATAGTTTTGTGGAGGCACTTTTACTATGTGAAAAATCACCAATGCCCAACACATTAACAGTTTGTGATTGCAAACTGGTGATCAAAGGTGAGATCGTAGACATAAAAACAGTGATATGAAAAACCATAGCCAGCTTGAAGATAATGGGATTTACCAAGCATTTATTCTGATTCCTGCATAGCATTCTAATACCGTGACGCCCTAGGGGCATATTCTCGTAGTATTAGGGGATTGCTGTTATATGCTGATTTGAATTAAACAGCATCAAAGTCCTTAATTTATTTCTGTCTTTGTCATTTCCGTTGGCTGGTGTCATCAATCATTGAAAAGTTTTGTTTGTTAGATTGACCTTCACTTCATGAAGAAGATCCCGCCTGGTGCCGAGGCCTCCAACGTCCTGGTCGGGGAGTTGGAGTTTCTCGACCGTCCTGTGGTGGCCTTCGTCCGCCTGGCACCCGCCGTGCTGCTCAGCGGTCTGGCTGAGGTTCCCATCACCACCAGGTTACTCCCGCTGACCTCCATGTTTATTCTTGGACAGATGATCTGGTGCGCTCCCTGACTGTGTCCTCTATGTACTATTTCTTTTTTGCATTTCACAGGTTCCTTTTCATCCTGCTTGGGCCTCTGGGAAAAGGTCCACAGTACCATGAAATTGGACGATCTATTGCAACCCTGATGACGGACGAGGTGAGGCCTTGGTTACCAGTAATAACGACAGATTTTGTTGTTTTCTTGAGCTCCAGCTGTACTTTGAATTCTGCCCAAAAAGTAATCTCTAGATGGATGAACGCACAGCATGCTGTGAGGAACGTCAGGAGTTCTCATTGCAGCTTTTATTAATGCCAGATGTTGCTATTCCACCAGCGAGATGAACTTCAATAAAAGCGTTTGGATAACAGTTCAACTTTTTCCCTCGCCAGGTTTTCCATGATGTGGCGTATAAAGCCAAAGACAGAAATGATCTTGTCGCAGGTATTGATGAGTTCTTGGACCAAGTGACAGTGTTACCCCCTGGCGAGTGGGATCCCTCCATCAGAATAGAACCACCCAAAAATGTGCCCTCTCAGGTAAACTCCCACTCCCAAAAAAAGGAAGCAATTGATAGTATTGTTTTCACCCGTGAGTAGTTTGCTTTGTGTGTTCATAGGATTACACATAAACTGCACCAGTGTTTCCCAAACTTCAGTGAGCCGAGTCACATATTCACATGAGAGGCAAAATCTCATGGACAAACACCAATCAAAAATGTCACAAAAAGTGCATACACAGGACAATTGCCATCTAGTGGGAGAACATTTACTATCCATTGCTGGCATATATCGGCAAACTCACTTTATAATCTCTCATGGAACACTGAAGTGCTACGACACACTGGTTGGGAATCCCTGAACTACACCATTATTCACCACCACTCATTTTTTTCCCTTAATAAACGCACCTTCATTTTTATACTGTACACGTTACCAGATGCGGAAAGTGTATTGAATTATTGTACTTTTACTCTAACAGGACTATTACAAGGTAAAAAGTACAAAGCTTAAATGTTACTGAAGCCTATTTTTGACTACATGGTAGTTATTCATCACAGTTGCTTATTGCATTTACATTGTCAAAAGCAAGTACACCGCGGCACTAGATACTCCGATGCAAGGTACGATTTCCAGTCGCTGGCCAGTTGGGGTTCCGAGCCGGATGTACCCATGTGTGTGACCTAAATCACTGCTGGTTGCTCATTGACTGGGCAAATTCATCTTTGCAACGTCCTTACTAAGTTTTGAAGAATAGAACATTAAGAGTTGACGCTAGATGGCTAGAAATGACAAAATAAACAAATGCTCACATTTGTTTGCCCTGTCATTTTTGTTATAATCCACGGTAATCTCCATTTTGCTACAGCTAATTGTTTTCTTGTTGCCATCACCCTTCTCTCAAAGTTCATCTCAATTACAACTATGCCAAGATTAATTTGAAGCTGGGCCAGTTTACACGGAGGTCCTGAAGTTATTACATTTGGTCAGATCGCCTGGTAGTCGAAATCCTTGACATAATCCTTTTAGACCTGTCGACTCTGGACATCACTAATAAATGATAATCGTAGACATTGATATAGCGCCTTTGAAGGGACCAAGGACTCTCCAAATATTGCTCCTTCGAGCTCGATACAAGCAGATAGGCAAGAGGAATATGTGATTATTTTGCAATATATTGTCACGCTTTTGGGGTGAGTGTTTGAGTGTAACGGCACTGCTATAGTTCCACATTCTTCTTGAAATTTGTGGCGGTTGGATTTAAGAAAAAAAACCTTTTTTTTCCTTGTAAATCACACAGGAAAAGCGGAAGATTCCTCCTCTTCCAAACGGAGTTACAGATCTTGTGGAGTCAGGGGAACATGGAGGCCACGGTGGCCCTGAGCTTCAACGCACTGGAAAGTAAGTTGAAGACAGGAAGACGCCACAATCGCTCGCACACCAGCTTCCTGGTAAATTGCTACATCAGCTACGCACCAGCAGATTTATTCACCTTTGCCCTTCAGACAGAATTCACAGATGCATGACAATTGTTGTGTCCAAAGTTCGCCTTTGCAGAGCCATTGCGGCTTTATGCAATGAGATAATTACAGTAGGTGCTTGGCAGCGTGACAGAAACATTTGCTTTCAACACAAGGCAGTTTCGGGTGTTACACTTCAGACTCTTAACTTCACACTTGCAGCTTTCCTCCTCTGTTACTCCCTTGGAAGGCGGCAAATTCAACGTTAAAAACCCTATCCCTAAAACCTGACTTTCATTAAAAAGGCAGGTGACAAAGCTGTCTGTAAAGGCTTCATGACAAAGTGAATAGTGTTGGCAAGTAGTTTCGGTTCTGTCGTTAAGCTCAGAATGTTACACTGACACACAGCTGTTGATAATCCCACACTATTAACTTTGTGGTTTCACAGCAAAGCAGTGCTGCTAAAATGTGTCTTCCTCCAAGGCTGTTCGGCGGGTTTATCTTGGACATCAAGCGGAAGGCCCATCACTACCTTTCTGACTACACTGACGCCGTCAGCCTGCAGTGTCTGGCCTCCTTCCTTTTCCTTTACTGTGCTTGCATGTCACCTGTCATCACCTTTGGAGGTCTTCTGGGTGAGGCTACTGAAGGGCGTGTGGTAAGAGAATTAAAAAAAAAAAAAAAAAAAAACAGCGAACCCCCTTTTATTGCGGGTTATGTTCTAGACCCACCCACAATACAGTAGGTGAAAATTTAAAAAAATATGTTATTGTCACTCCGAGTTGACGTTTACTGTAAAACTGACACAAAAAAGAAAATTAAACATTCAGTCCATTCTCTCTGTCACTAATCCGTATACGGGCTAAAAGAAATTAGCATAGGTTTTGGTGTAAATGTAAACCTTCAAACAACTGCTACAGAGCAGCATCACATACAAACAAAGTATACAACAATGCTCGCAGGCTCGTATTGTTTTTGTCGGAACAATGACTATTACTGGTGCTGAGATGGGGCCCTTCTCTATCTCTTCTTCTTGCACTTAATTACGCCGCATCTCTACCTGTAGACCTCAGTGCTGCCTGCTAGCACGTTGTGGCAGAACGTAGTACCACACTGAAGGCAAGCAACCCGAAATTGGGGCTTGCATGTATACTGTCAGAAAAACAATCCAAAGCAATTTCTTAGTCACTTGTGAAATGACTTCCAATAAAGAGAGCTGTCAAAAAACAACACAGTTGCTTAAATAACTGCTTTATTCCAGGGGTGCTAATGATGAACCACAATATAGAGGGGGAACACTATATATTTTAAAATGAGGGTGAATTCCTAAAACAATAAAGTGAGGTAAAGGGATGCAGTGCTTAAGCAACATTCGGTTACTGTCAAAGCATGACTTCATACGATATATGATAATACAGTATATGACCCAGAACGATCAGTGCTGTGTTTTCAGAGTGCCATCGAGTCCTTGTTTGGGGCTTCCATGACTGGAATTGCATACTCGCTTTTTGCTGGGCAGCCACTTACGATCCTCGGCAGCACCGGTCCGGTTCTTGTGTTTGAGAAGATCCTCTTCAAGTTCTGCAAGTGTGTCTTTTCTCTTTGAGTAAATGTTAGTCACTTCTCGCAGTTGAATCTTCTTGCAAAGTGATGCCATTTGTTAAACATTTCGTTTCAGGGACTATGGCCTCTCCTACCTCTCCCTGAGGGCCTGTATAGGCCTTTGGACATCCTTTTTCTGTCTCCTGCTTGTGGCCACAGATGCCAGCTCGCTTGTTTGTTACATCACCCGGTTCACAGAGGAAGCCTTTGCATCCCTGATCTGCATCATCTTCATCTACGAAGCCCTGGAGAAACTCGTCCACCTTGGCGTGCACTACCCCATCAATAAAAACAACAATCTTCAGAAACTAACGCAATATTCGTAAGTGATTTTATGAAGTTATCGCCTTCAAAAGTTAGGAAGAACAATCCGTTTTAATTCTTTACCAATCCCAAAAATAAGATTTTTCTTTGTACGAAACCTTCCAATTCTGCATTATTGAATTCCAGGTGCACTTGTGTGGAGCCCAGGGATCCCAGCAATGACACTCGGCTGTTCTGGGAGGAGAGGAACATCACAGCCTCCCAGGTCAACTGGACTATGTTGGAAGTTACGGTAAATAATCTTTAAACTCACTGGTCGGGTTTACCGGCACAATCCAATTTTATTTGGCCAAAGGTTCTGGGTTTACAAAGACCACAACTGTCAGTGCTGGGACCACCTCAGAGGCTGTGTCAGTTGTGTCAATACTAAGATATAAGCATTCCCGCTAATTATTTTTTATGTCAAGAATAGTGTGATTGTCATACGCAAGCTCATTGAGAAAAGTGACAGAAAAATGCTGAGGTTGCATAGCATTGCCAGACGTACGTCATTTGTGTTTTAACGTTCGGGCCATTTCACCCAGAGGAACACTGACCCCTAAATTATGAATGGAAAACTTGCCGGTAGGGTCTTTGTAGGATGTTGATTACCACTCACTTGACGAACCCGTTTGCCATCATTATCCCGCTATCATCCTCTTCGGGTCCTCTGGTGCCAGTAGGAGTGCGAAGATCTGCACGGGGAGTTCGAAGGCAGCGCCTGCGGTCCCCACGGCCCTTACATTCCTGACGTCCTGTTCTGGTGCGTGGTCCTCTTCTTCTCTACCGTCTTCATGTCCGCCTTCCTCAAGGAGTTCAAGACAAGGCGCTACTTTCCTACCAAGGCCAGTACCAGCGGAGCCATCTAGTGGTCTAGCTACTGTACATTGCAGTCTATGCCGTTTTGATCTAAAAGAGTATCCTGTCCATGTTTGTCTTCAGGTGCGAGCCATCATCAGTGACTTTGCAGTCTTCATCACCATTCTCACCATGGTTCTGGTTGACTACGCTCTAGGCATTCCCTCACCAAAGTTACAAGTTCCCAACAAGTTTAAAGTGAGTCTCATCTAGTCCACTTGATAAGTTTTTTGTGAAGTATTCAGAGCAATAACTGATTCTGAGTGTGCAAAACTGCCACCATTTTGACCTTTTGACTTCCGCTCAAGCAGCTTGGTTCATCTATCCATCTATATTCCACACCGCTTCTCCTCACTTGGGTCGCGGGCTTGCTGGGCGAGAGGCGGGGTCCACCCTGAACTGGTCGCCAGCCAATCACAGGGCACATATCAACAAACAACTATTCGCTCTCACATTCACACCTAAAGGCAATTTAGAGTCTTCAATTAACCTACCACGCATGTTTTTGGGATGTGGGAGGAAACCGGAGTACCCGGAGAAAAGCCACCCAGGCACGGGGAGAACATGCAAACTCCACACAGGCGAGGCTGGTGCTTGATGTCATTTGTAATATAAAAAGTTCTTGAATGATATTAATCTCTTGAAGAACAGAGTTAAAAACGGTAACTAGGACACTGCACAAACATGGGTTTATATACTTTTCAATACACAATGTGTTGCTCCTTTTGAAAAGTTCCTTTTTTTCCCATTTGGCTTTCCGTATGGACCGTTTTCACTGGTACAGTTGTGCATGATCGGCAGCCTAATGTGAAGTTTATGCTTTATTGGTGTCACGTTCTGTCTTCAAACTATCACTCAGTCTACTGAGTTGTCGCTTCTTACTCGTCATCTGTTTGACCTCTCAGTTGCGATACCAGTTTGATATCTGTAACCTTCCTACACTCACGTGAATGGTTTCAGTTGTGCTTGTGTCTTCTAACTTGATGCCCATGAGGCCCACAGCTGTGTGATTTACTCTAAAGAGGTCAGATTTATCTAGTTTTGAGACAAAAGCCTGAAGTTTTGAAGCAACGCTTGGACTATTTTAGGATCAAGAATTATTATTTTTTTAAATAATAATGAAAAAAAAGGCTCAGTGATTCTCATTACATATATAGGAACATTTATGAATTCAAAGATGTTAAAAATACAAAACAGACACCACAAGACCCTGTCCCAAAGAAGAGCTTCGTGTCTTTAGACCAGTTTCACTCATATCCCATGTCACGAAGACACTGGAGCAGCCCGTCCTTAACCCCAAGTAGTTCACATTCCAGGACGTGGTTGCAGTTATGGATGGTTTGGCAACCTGCAGAAGAAAAACTGTCAGGACACCCACAGACTGAACAAACTCGTCATCATCTGTGGTGAGGGTGAGGTCAGTTGCAAGACCTCACTGATCTGAATGTTCACTGAACTGACCTCGCCAGGGGATCTGTGGGAGGCGTGAACAAACCACCGAAGCTGACGTTGAAGGAGAATAGCGGGCAGAGCACCGAGTCAACATCACTGGCGCAGGATTGCTGATGGGATACGGTCAAGCAGGCAGCAACGAAGGATGAGCTGGAGGCAGTTGTCGTCAAAGAGGACACGTTGACCGTGTCTGGGGCCTCTACAACAGGATGGTGCGGATCAGCGCCGATAGATCCTTCGTCCTCAGGGAGGTCTCACGGCAGGACCACAGGCAAGACTGTAATCAAGGAAAGTCATTGGAAACCCCAATGTGGTCCCCCTGCTTAGTCAGTAGGTGCCAGCTGCTGATGAGGTTAAACAGAAGCATAGTAGGACTGGGGACCCTACTATTATGATACTCCCATGAACAGTCCTTGAGTGTGTGACCCTTTCTGAAAGTGCCCCATCAGAGATGCAACAGACTTGACATTTTTTTGACTTTCAGACAGAATCTTGTCTATGTGCAAATTGACAAAGGACACAGCTTCCCACAAGCAGACAATTCTAATCCACGGTAGCATCTGGTGTGACATATGCAATACTTGCATCGTGACATTTTCAACACAAAAGGACTGGAGAAGCGAATCTCAGGTATTAGACACCACAGCCACGGCTTCCTGTTATCAGCTTTCACACAGCCGCCATCCCACCTCTTTAAAAAAACAAAAGAAAACATACAGTATTACAGTATTAAAGAATAACAGCCACTTAAACATCAACTGTATTGAAGAGTAACAGCCTCATTCCTGTCTATGCTGCTTTTAGCCAACCAGAGATGATCGTGGCTGGGTTGTAAACCCCGTGGGTCCCAACCCATGGTGGACCACCATCATCACTTTCATCCCTGCTCTGCTGTGCACAATCCTCATCTTCATGGACCAACAGATCACGGCTGTTATTATCAACAGGAAGGAACACAAACTGAAGGTATACCTGTCTACACCTGTAAATTACTTCCTAAGTAGTTCTTGGATTCGAGAATAAATGTCCTGGTCTTGGCTCTGGTCTTTCAGAAAGGCTGCGGCTATCATCTAGACTTGTTCGTGGTTGGCGTGATGCTGGGCGTGTGCTCTGTGATGGGCCTGCCGTGGTTCGTGGCCGCCACCGTGCTCTCCATCTCTCACGTGAACAGCTTGAAGCTGGAGTCCGAGTGCTCTGCACCCGGAGAGCAGCCCAAGTTCCTGGGCATCCGTGAGCAGCGCTTTACTGGTCTCATGATCTTCACCCTAATGGGCTGCTCTGTCTTTATGACCTCTGTCTTGAAGGTCAGCAAAATAAACTAATAAACACATGCTGGATGTATAACTATGCAAACCTCACAAATGACTTGTCTGGGTTTGAATTCCAGTTCATCCCGATGCCTGTGCTGTATGGAGTGTTTCTCTACATGGGGGCGTCCTCACTTAGAGGCATCCAGGTGAGTTTTGGGTCTTTTTCAGCCTGTTACGACCCTTTTGGATTATTTGTGATGGAGAAAGGGACTAACATTGAACTGGAACTTCCAAAAACTACCAAGCGGTGTTGAACAATCCAACACAAACTAATCCTATCTAATCACTGTAACAAAAAGAGTACAGAACAAGTCTGTCTTTGAGCCAGTTTGCAAATCTATTAAATACAAAAGTGGCCTAGAAATGCCACAGGCCAAAAGGCCAACAAGTGCCAACAAGTGCCCACACTACTGTCACACTACAATATAACTCAAAGAAGAGTAAACGCTCATATGAATCCCGGCTGCCGGCACATGCTACACAAAGACAATTTGAATATTATTATCTAGTCCGCAGTTCAATACAAAGACAGCGGTACAATACAAACGAGGGGTGTAGCGACACATGAAATTAAAGCCAGCCAGCACGAAAGACCAAAGACTCCCTTTGAAGCCCTGGAGCGGATCACGAGTGCAGCTGGCGGTGTTCCTGGCATCCCATCTGCGATCTCGCCTCCTTGCTTGGCACCGATTGGTGACTTGCGTCGGGCATGAGGGCCACCAATCAGGGAGGAGCAGTTGACCAGTCTCAGCAAAGAACCGGCACACAGAGATTAACATGCAACTACAACGGCAATACAGTTTGAGCGGACAGAAAATAGCATGGGTCGTAACGCAGCCATTTTTGTTGTCTAATGTAAAACCACTGGACTACAGAGGAGTTAGGTCTGGCTTGTTATTGCGCTTTACCTTTAAAGGAAGTTCTCAAACATAAATGGGGTTGTCTAGATTAGTGATTCTCAAAGTGTGGCACGTGGGCTCCCTCGAGTGGCACACAAGAGAAACGCTGCCTCAGTATAGTTAGTCGTATTTAACTTTTAAATTCAGTAAATTTCCATTTGCTCTTCAAGAACTGTTTGTTCATTTAAGTATTATTATAATTTTTTACTTTATGTACAATTAGATAAGATACTGTAGGCATCAAACTCAAGGCCCGGGGGCCAGATGTGGCCAGCCACATCATTTTATGTGGCCCGCGAGAGCAAATCATGCTCGCCAACTGCCGTGATTTTTGCTAAAATCTGGACCCAAATTGTCATAATAATAAACAATAATGTTGAGATATTGCATTTTTATGTTACCAAACCCTTCTTCTACAGTAACTTAAACAATAGTTGAACAAACTATTTCTGATTTCAAAACTAGTTTTTTCTCAATTTGTTGTGTAATGGTAATAATTTGATTTGGTGATTAAACATTTCACTGTTCTAACGGCCCTCTGAGGGAAATCATAACTACAATGCAGCCCAACACAAAAATGAGTTTGACACCCCTGCTGTAGATAGATTGTTAATAATTTTTTTTGGGGGGTGGCGGGGAGACAGAGTAGATGTGTTCGTTCTGGGATTATTTCTTGGCCTCAGAGCAGCATCCCAATTGACTTTGAATGATGTCTGACCTCTCCGTTGGCAGTTCTTTGACCGTCTCAAGCTGTTTGGGATGCCGGCCAAACACCAGCCTGACTTCATTTACCTTCGCCACGTTCCACTCAGGAAGGTGCACCTCTTCACCATCATCCAACTCAGCTGTTTGGTGCTGCTGTGGGTCATCAAGACCTCCAAGGCCGCCATAGTTTTCCCAATGATGGTAAAAAAACTAAGCGTCTAGCATTTCAAGTAATGTAATACAAACCTTTGTATGGATGCAGATAGAGTGTGCATTGTCTATTTTTCTTCCATAAGGTCTTGGCTCTCGTCTTCATCCGCAAGCTTCTGGACTTAATCTTCACCAAGAGAGAACTTAGCTGGTTGGATGACTTGATACCGGAGTGGAAAAAGAAGAAGCTCGAAGATGCTGCACAAGAGGTCAATGTGAAGTCATTTGTAATTTAAACAAAAACGCTTTGTCAAGGCGAACTGCATGCGTGTTGTGGACATGTTGCTGTGATCGCTCCTGACGGTCACTTTCGGTCTCTCCTTAGGAGGAGCACAGCATTATTGCCGAGGAGGAAGGCATCGTGCAGGTTCCGCTTGAGGGACACTACAAGTAAGTTTACAAGTCAGTTTGGAATGCCACAGTTTCCTCAAAGCCTCACCCTCCATCCTCTATGCTTAACCTTGTAATGCTAATTTGATGCTTTATTTTTCGGGTGCATTTGAAGGAGCGACCCAGCGACAGTGAACATCACCGATGAGATGTCCAAAGGCTCATTTGGGAATGTTTGGAAGAGCGTGAACCCCGTGGAAAAGGATCCACCTGCTAAAAGGTAGGCCAACAGCAAAAAAAAAAAAAAAAAAAAGAAGGGAATATTGTATTTTGATGAAACTGACATGTTTAGAATTTAGAATCTGATCTTCCCAGGATTAGTGTGGAGATGATATGTTTAGGTTCAACAAACGAGTATTTTTTTTGCCTTTGGTCCATACACAAACTGTGTTTTAGGTCACTGAAAACCTACTTTTCACAAAACCTTTGTCTTGACTCTCTGTGTGTTACCATTGCATCCTTATGTCTGCTGATTTTATATGTGTTTGTTAACTTAATGTGTAATGAAGTACGATATGTCTGATCCCTTCGCTACACACAAAAATGGTTTCCTTTTCCTCCATTCACTCAATGAAATGTTGACGGTGATATTTTCTTGTCAGCCTGTTGCACACAATTGAATCTTGTGAAATGAACTTACAGAACTGTCTGTGACCCTGGAGTGTTCCCTTTAAAAAACAAACCCCCAAAAATGTGTGCGAGGACATGACTGGAGAGAAGCCCTGTGGTCACGGTTGTCCAGCCAGTAGACTAACATAGAATCTCCTGCATTGCCTCCCTCTGCCTCATTCCACCCCTCCAGCTCCCCTTCCTAACCTCTCAGAAGCTGAGAAGCCAAAGGTGAGTCTTGGACTGTTGCTCGTTTATGGTTTGGAATAGCCACAAGTTTTGACCTTGCCATCTGCAATCAATGAGAAAATGTTCACACCTGGCATGGACACGCATGCTGTTCTTCTGTCCGTGCACTTTTGCCCATTGCATGTTAGCAATCTACTCTATCTATCTACCCATCCATTCATTTATCTATCTATCTATCTATCTATCTAGCTAGCTAGGTAGCTAGCTAGCAAGCTAGCTATCTAGCTGTCCAATCAGATTGCTCCGTTGTCGTACTTATGCTGCGTAATACCACTAGGGGGCATGTTTGCATGATATTTTGGGAGTGCAATGACAGCTGTCCATCAATGTTGTCCTCAATGAATTTGTTTCTTTGGCATTTCCCCTCAGCCTCTCACTACATTCAGAAAAAGTCTCATTTTCCGGTATTGCGATATGTTTTTGTACAATATGTACATTTCCCTCCCCCCCTTCTGCCCAGTTTTCCCAAGAGTGTTGAGAAGCGCCACAAGCGTCGAAAGCGCGACAAGAGCTTGGACCGGGAGACAAGTTTGTGATGACACACACTTGAAGATAATGCCATCATTCTGTTCCTTATGGTCATTGAAAAAAAAAAAAAAAACTGTGCCACACTTCACCACCTTTGTACTGTGAAACACTTTTGTTTTTGTTTGTTTTTTTTGTTATGCGTGTCATGTGCAACTTGTGTATGAAACACAAAATTAGAAACAACATCGGTGACTATATTAAAGAGTTACTGCACATTTTTGTGAAACCAGCAACAAAACGGGCCAACTAAAGGACACATTTTGAAAAATGTTTAATTGTATTTTATATGTTTTTATGTTTTGCAAAACCGGTAACATTTATAAAATCTTGCTTCAGCCAAATTATTAAACTGCTTATTTACGTGATGGACGTTAATGTAGAAGTTAGGATTTCTGTGAAAAGTGTGTCTAAAGCTAATCTACAGTTAAAAAAAAAAAAAAAAAAAAAATTATATTCAATCTCATATATTCTGTATATTTACATTTTTTTGTGATGTTACAGACTTTTTTTCCCACCTTTTTCAAGGTAGTTCATTATCTTAGCCTCCTTTGGCAAATTGCGACTTGTTCTTTTTCTCTTTGTCCATCGTTGCTGATGTTTGGAGTGGCTTGTAGAAAAACGTTTATCGTTTATCATCTTATCAGTACATGTCATCCATGGACCTACGCTGTCTTCTGTGTTGTGTTAGCGTTCAAAAGGATTTTTTTTCTAAGACACCGTTAGTACTTCTAGGGATGCAATAATTAAAAAAAAATCTGCAAAGGGCAACCTGTAATACGTGCTGAAGAGTCTTAACGATGTACAATACATACTATATTTTATTGTATTCAGTGTTACTAATATATTACCAAAAATGATGTCCAAGGCAGTTTTCTGATGTAGATGTTTCTTTCCTGACGTCTGATGCTTCTCTCCATGCTTAGAGAAACTAATAAGAGGTCAAAATAATATCAATATCACATATTTTGACTGCATCTGTGTGTATTTTACTTTTTTTGTTGTTTTTTTTTTTTGCCTTAAACTTTGACAGATGATAGCCATGTGCTTTTGGTTGTTAATTTGACTGGAGATTGTGAAGTAATCAGTTCCACTTTGTTGTTAAATTGTGGTTTTGTTCAGCAGAATGAGAAAGATGCAATGACGAGTGTCTATTAAAATTTCAATAAACGTATGTGGAATGATGCATTTTTTTCCCCCCATTGCCCTTTGAACGCCGTAAGTGTCACGATCGAGCTTTTTGCGGTGTTTAATAGTCTAACAGCTTCTGGAATGAAGCTGTTCCTCAGCCTGGTGGTCCTGCATCGGATGCTCCGTAACCTCCTGCCTGAAGGGAGCGGATGGAAGAGAGGGTGTGCGAGATAGATCCCGCGAAATGGCAAATTATGTGCAATATGAATATGAAAGTAAATCCGCAATGCACTGAATCTGCAATAGGTGAACCACGATATAACGAGGGAACACTGTACAACAATACTCACGGGCATATTATTTTTAAACAATTCATATAACTGTAGTTTACTGAGTCACTAAGAGTGGTTGTTATAGTCTTCTTCACTTGTATCGTCATGACTGTACTTTACTGCCCCCGAGTGGACAAGTTATGCACCAGGTGTCGCCATGCATTAATTGTGATGCACAAACTGTTAAATTATTTACATTCTATTTAATTGTTTTTACTATATGTTTTATAAACTAAAGTGTTTTTTTTTTCCTTAATAAATTTTTTTTTTTTTTGGAGGGAGGCTGCAATGGCATTTTCATTCAACTCAATGGGGAAAGACGATCTGAGTTACGAGCGTGGTCCTGGAGCGAATTAAACACGTATCTCAAGGCACCACTATTTCTATCTACGTCGGCCATATAGGGCCCGATATTCTCTGAATTGGATGTTAAGTGTTCCCTCGCTATATTGCGGTTCACCTATTGTGGATTCAGTGCATTGTGGATATTTTTTTCCATATTCATATTACACATATTTTGCCATATAGCAGGATTTGGAGTGTATGCTGTAATTTTTTTCATGCCGAAAGAAACACTTAATAGCCTAAAACATTGAAACTGCAAAAAAGATC
Source organism: Phyllopteryx taeniolatus (assembly GCF_024500385.1). Classification (NCBI taxonomy): domain Eukaryota; kingdom Metazoa; phylum Chordata; class Actinopteri; order Syngnathiformes; family Syngnathidae; genus Phyllopteryx; species Phyllopteryx taeniolatus. Next base: position 1,324,508 of record NC_084502.1, read on the forward strand.
AGAAAAAAAAGATAAATTCATTATTATAGCTAAAGTAAAAGTACTACTGTGCATTACCATCGAGGCCTGCTCACAATTATTTTTGCACAACTTGTATAATATCTTCAGAAATAAATGGAAAAGTACTAAACTTATATCATCAGGATCTTTTCATTGGCGGTCCAAAGTAATTTCACTAAGAAAATAGCATGTGCAGCAATATTGGCAGCCCTCCTTAATATTTGCTTGCACACCCTTTGGCAGCGATGATAGCCTCCAAACGTTTCTTGTATCCATCTATAAGCTTTTTGCACTTCTCAGGTGGTATTTCTCCTTCTCTTCCTTTAAAATTTGTTCAAATACTTTGGACGCCTCCAGTACCAGATGTAGCAAAGCAGCCCCACAACATTATGGATCCTCCACCATGCTTGACTGTCAGGGTGGTGGTCTTTTTCTTAAAGGCTTCATTGTGCCGTCTGTAAACATACTGTTTGTGCGCATCGCTAATAATAAGCTAAATTTTTGTTTCACCTGTCCATAAAATTTCGTTTATCATTTGCTGTTTTGTATCAAACTCAAGTTCACTGTGGAAAGTTTTTTCACTTGATTCATTTTCTTCTGGAGATGTTCCACATTTAGTACTTCAACTTCATGAGTTCCACTCATGGTGAACACGACTGTACGTTTTAGAGTTTAAAAGGTGTGTAAGAGTGTAGAAATGTCAAGAACGGAACAGAGGATAGGACCCAAAAATGCACATTCTTGGGGAAACCATGGAACTTAAAAACCTGATTAATCATTAGCTCGGCAGTGTCTTTAGCTGAGGGGAGTTTTGGAAGTGCAATGAAGTGCACCATCTTAGAGAACCTGTCAACAACTCCAAAACAAATGGACAGTTTCCAAAAAGAGAGGTTTAATAGACGGGCATAGGTTGGTACACAGGCAGGCAATCCAAGAGAGGCAACAGTATCCAAAAACATGAGGCAAAGAGGCAAGGTCGATAATCTGAACAGGGTCAAGTCTTACTGTGAATCTATGACGTGGAAACAAGGAATGCTGGAACGCGACGACAAGGTACAACGAACTGGCAACGAGAGGAAATGAGACATGAGGTTATATACAAGGGGTAATTAGGGTGAACGAGGCACAGGTGGTGAAGATGCTCACAGGAGCAGGTGTGTGTGAAACAGGGGGGGGGGAGACAAAACCCAGAACACACTCACACATATGACAGTACCCCCCCCTTAACGGCCAGCCCCAGACGGCCCTGGGGCCCCTGGATGCGCAACGTGGAAGTCCCGAATGAGAGAATCATCCACGATAAACGCAGACGGTACCCAGGAACGCTCCTCAGGCCCATAGCCCTCCCAGTCCACCAGATATTGAACCCCCCTGCCCCTCCGACGAGATGACAACAGCCGCTTCACAGAGAAGACAGGGCCCCCATCCACAAACCGGGGGGGAGGAGGGGGCCTGGAAGGCGGGACCAGAGGGGACTCCCGGGCTGGCTTGAGTAGTCTGACGTGAAAAGTAGGGTGGACCCGCATAGACCTTGGGAGCCTCAGCTTCACGGTGACAGGGTTGATGATTTTTGTGATGGGGAAGGGCCCAACGAACCTGGGAGCAAGCGTCTTGGACTCCACCCGGAGTGGAATATGTTTGGTCGAAAGCCAAACTCGCTGACCCACTTTGTAGTTCGGGGCCGGTGTCCTCCGACGGTCAGCAGCGGCTTTGTAGGACCGTCCCTGGCGCAGCAGCATCTGGCGGGCTCGCTCCCAGGTCCTCCTGCAGCGTCTCACCAAGGTTAATGCCGCTGGAACTGTGGATTCTGGGGCTATGGCAGGAAACAGAGATGGTTGGTAACCATGCACAACGTGAAAAGGCGATAGACCAGTGGATGCAGAGGGGAGGGAATCGTGGGAGAATTCGACCCAAACCAGTTTCTGAGACCAGGATCGCGGCTCCTGTGAAGCGAGACATCGGAGCCCCGTCTCCAGGTCCTGGTTCAGCCTCTCGGTTTGGCCGTTGGTTTCAGGATGAAACCCGGAAGACAGACTGACGGTAGCACCTATGAGATTACAAAACTCCTTCCAAAATTGCGAAATGAATTGGGGACCCCTATCAGACACCACATTCTTGGGGAAACCATGGAACTTAAAAACCTGATTAATCATTAGCTCGGCAGTGTCTTTAGCTGAGGGGAGTTTTGGAAGTGCAATGAAGTGCGCCATCTTAGAGAACCTGTCAACAACTGTAAGAATGGTGGTATTGCCTTTAGAGGCCGGTAATCCTGTAACAAAGTCTACGGAAATGTCTGACCAAGGACGTTGTGGTATTGACAGGGGTCGCAACTCCCCAGAAGGACGTTGATGAGAGGCCTTGTTAGCAGCACATACCTGGCAAGCATTGACGTAATCGCTAACACCCCTCCTAACATTAGGCCACCAAAAGCGCTGTTCGACCACTGATAGCGTCTTGGCAATGCCTGGGTGACATACCGTTCGGTTCGTGTGAGCCCAGTGGATGACTTTTCCCCTTAAGGTCGGAACCACATAAAGCCTGTTCTCGGGGCAATCTTCAGGGCTAGGAGTGTCTTTCAGAGCCCCTTGAACCGCAGTCTCAATGTCCCAAACAAAAGCGGAAATGAAGCATGACTTAGGCAAAATAGTATTAGGGTCGGACAAAGAACTCTCCTCGGAGAAAATGCGTGACAAAGCATCTGGCTTACCATTTTTAGAACCCGGTCGGTATGATAACGTAAAATTAAATCTAGAGAAGAAAAGAGCCCATCTAGCCTGCCTCGCATTTAATCTTTTGGCAGTTTTAATATATTCAAGGTTCTTGTGATCTGTCCATACTAAAAACGGAGTATGTGCCCCCTCTAGCCAGTGCCTCCACTCCATCAAAGCCACCTTGACTGCCAACAGTTCACGGTCGCCAATGTCATAATTCTTTTCAGCTGGGGTCAATTTTTTGGAGAGAAACGCACAAGAATGTAACTTCTCATCCTTGAGAGATTTCTGGGAGAGCACTGCTCCTATTCCGGCATCAGACGCATCGACTTCTACCACAAACTGCTGTTTGAGATCTGGCAAAGTAAGGATGGGAGCGGAGGTAAAGCTCGACTTAAGTTTTTGAAAAGCTGCATGACAAAGCGGGTTCCATACAAAAGGTTTGTGTGGCGAGGTAAGATCATGTAAAGGAGAGGCTATAGAACTGAAATTCCTGATGAATTTCCTGTAGAAGTTTGCGAACCCTAAGAACCTTTGTACATCTTTGCGTGACGTGGGAGTAGGCCAATTAATAACGGCATCGACTTTGCAAGGGTCCATCTTGACTTCACCTTGAGCCAGGACGAAACCCAGAAAAGAAACGGACGCCTGGTGGAACTCACATTTCTCAGCCTTGACAGAGTTGATTCTGCAGTAACTGCTGCAAAACAGAGCGGACATGAATAATGTGAGTCTCCTCATCCGGGGAGAATATCAGAATGTCATCTAAATAAACAAAAAACATAAACATTCAACATGTCGCGCAGGACATCGTTGACAAGGTTCTGGAAAACAGCTGGAGCGTTAGTAAGCCCAAAAGGCATTACCAAATATTCATAATGTCCCGTTGGTGTGTTGAATGCTGTTTTCCATTCATCCCCCTCCCTTATCCTCCATCCATCCATTTTCTGAGCCGCTTCTCCTCACGAGGGTCGCGGGCGTGCTGGAGCCTATCCCAGCTGTCATTGGGCAGGAGGCGGGGTACACCCTGAACTGATTGCCAGCCAATCGCAGGACACATAGAAACAAACAACCATTCGCACTCACAGTCATGCCTACGGGCAATTTAGAGTCACCAATTAATGCATGTTTTTGGGATGTGGGAGGAAACCGGAGTGCCCGGAGAAAACCCACGCAGACACGGGGAGAACATGCAAACTCCACACAGGCGGGGACGGGGATTGAACCCCGCACCTCAGAACTGTGAGGCTGACGCTCTAACCAGTCGGCCACCGTGCCGCCCTCCCTTATCCTGACTAGATGATATGCATTTCTTAAGTCCAGTTTTGTGAAAATCTTGGCTCCCTCCAGGAACTCAAACGCGGTGGAGATGAGAGGAAGAGGGTACCTGTTTTTTACCGTGATCTCATTGAGACCCCGGTAATCGATACAGGGTCGCAGGGTCTTGTCTTGTCCACGAAGAAAAATCCTGCTCCCGCAGGGAATGAAGATGGGCGAATGATCCCGGCTGCCAGTGATTCTTCTACGTATTCCTTCATGGCCTTGTGTTCCGGCCCTGAAAGAGAGAACAACCTCCCTCGTGGGCGTGTGGTTCCAGGCAGCAAGTCAATAGCACAGTCATAAGGTCTGTGGGGTGGAAGAGATTTGGCCTTGGACTTGGAAAAAACATCCTTAATATCCTGATAACAGGTGGGCACTTGAGATAAATCAGGATCCCCAGATGGGGTCTGTGGATTGTCCTTAGACCCTGAACATCACATGGCGGCTTGAAACAGTTCCGGGCGCAATCGCTGCCCCATGACATAACCTGCCCAGAGGACCAGTCAATGTGGGGGTTATGTAATTTCAACCATGGGTTCCCTAAGATAAGGTCATGATTCATGGCGTCAAAAACATGAAAACTAATGCGTTCCGAGTGAGAATCAGGGAATGTCAATGTGAGTGTTTGGGTGCGGTGAGTGATTTTGCCCATAAAACTGCCGACTGCAGCATAGGTGTTGCGGTGGCGTTTTATTCCAAAGGTTCTAAGGTGCATACGTCTAACAAGGATGGAGTTGAGTAAGTTTGCATCAGAACCAGAGTCAATTAATACAGGTGTATGAATTTCTTGATCAGGAGAGCATAGTGTCACTTTAGGAAGAACCCGTGTAGGGTCTTCCTTAATGAAATTCAGACTCACCTCTCCCGTGCCCTGGCTACCGGCACAGGCAACTTTGACGTGACAGTTGCTCACGGAATGACCCAACTGACCGCAGTAGAAGCACCGCCCTTCCCTCAGCCGGCGTTGACGTTCCTCAGGGGAGAGACTGAACCTGCCCAGTTGCATGGGCTCATCCGTGGTGACGCTAGCCAGTGGATTGAGACTGGCACCAGGGAATCTGCCTTGGTTTGGCTTGTCACCGAGGCTCGTCCTCCAAGTGCGCGGTGATGCATCCCTCCGCCGATCTCCATCCAGCTTGCGATCCAAAAGCCTTCTGTCGATCTTGAGGGCGAGAGCGATGAGAGTGTCCAAGTCGGTTGGCAGGTCTAGCGAGACTAAATGATCCTTGACGACGGGGGATAGTCCTTGAAAAAAGGCATCGAGTAGGGCCCGATTATTCCAATGAGTCTCAGCTGCTAGAATGCGAAACTCAATCGCGTAATCTGACACCCTGCGCTTGCCTTGTTGTAAGGTGACAAGGGAGCGAGCTGCCTCACGATCAGGAGTGGAAAATTGAAAAATTTGCTCCATAGTCTTGACGAAAAAAGCCCATGAATGACACGCGGCGGAATTGCGGCTCCATTCAGCAGTAGCCCACGCCTCCGCACGACCAGTCAGGTGGGAAATGACGAATGCGATCTTTGCCCGCTCGGTGGGGAAGGCGGCTGCCTGCAGTTCAAAGTGGAGTTCGCACTGCGTGATGAACGGCTTAATGTTCCCAGATTCTCCAGAGAACCTCTCCGGTCGAGAGAGCTGTGGGCAGACAGCAGCGGAGGTGGCAGGTGGCTGCATGGTGACTACTTCACATGGAAATACCGTGGCAGTACTGGGTGTGGTGCCAACTGGTTCCTTCTCTTGAAAAAATTTCAAAAGAAGTTCAAACTGCGAGGCCACCTGTCTCATCATATTGTCCTGATTCCTTGACAGTCCCTCTAGATGAAGGTGGAGGCCGGCAATCTGCTCATCCTGCTTCGCGAGGTGTTGACCCTGCGCTTGAAGGGCTTTGCGCACCGGGTCTGAGTCTGCTGGGTCCATGTTCTGGCCAGTTCGTTCTGTCAAGAACGGAACAGAGGATAGGACCCAAAAATGCACGACTCCAAAACAAATGGACAGTTTCCAAAAAGAGAGGTTTAATAGACGGGCATAGGTCGGTACACAGGCAGGCAATCCAAGAGAGGCAACAGTATCCAAAAACATGAGGCAAAGAGGCAAGGTCGATAATCGGAACAGGGTCAGGTCTTACTGTGAATCTATGACGTGGAAACAAGGAATGCTGGAACGCGACGACAAGGTACAACGAACTGGCAACGAGAGGAAATGAGACACGAGGTTATATACAAGGGGTAATTAGGGTGAACGAGGCACAGGTGGTGAAGATGCTCACAGGAGCAGGTGTGTGTGAAACAGGGGGGGAAGACAAAACCCGGAACACACACACACACACACATATGACAAGAAAGTGTTTATAAGTGTATGGTAGCGGTTAATAGGAGTGTGTAGATTAACAAGTCTGGGGACGTATCTACAGCTTTAAAATATGTATCAATGATGCCAAAAATGGCGGCACGGTGGACGACTGGTTAACAATTCCGCATCACAGTTCTGAGGGCCGGGTTCAAATCCGGCCTGGCCTCTGTGGAGTTTGCATGTTCTCAGTTTGAATGTTCTCCTCTAATTAAAGACTCGAAATTGCCCGTAGGTATGAATGTGAGTGCGGATGGTTGTTTGTTTTTACGTGCCCTGCGATTGGCTGGCAACCGGTTCAGGGTGTACCCCGCCTCTCGCCCGATGATGGCTGGGATAGGCTCCAACATACCCGCGACCCGCGTGAAGAGAAGCGGTGTAGAAAATGGATGGATGGATGTTCCCAAAAATATGTGGTCGCCCCCCCCCACCACGATAAATGAGGGATTACTGTATTTTATCTGTCAAAGTGCAGAGTTAGAACACTTCATTCAGTGAGTCTTTCTTGTAGCAAACTTTGAGAATCACTGCTATATGTGTGAAGTGGAAGTAACGCAAACACTCAATGAAAAAAACATTTATTTTGCAGAGCAGAATTATTTATACCTGAGCTTTACATTTTATGTACTTTTCGGTACGTTATATAAATAGAAAATAATTTAAATGTGTAGAAAAAATAATTCTGGAGGTGCTTTCAAAACAATGGAAGAATCTGCATTTTTTTTTTTTTTTTTTTTTTGTATGGCTTCCCGTTCCTCAAATTTGTTTTTCTTGCGTCGTCCTCACAGAGAGCTCGTCCTCAGTGCTCGGCTTGTCTTCTCTTACTGGAATACACAGAAAATCATGCTAGGATCACGCTAGCTGGCTAAGGCAACTACTGAGTCGTTACCTCTCCCCTGAAGACTTGGAGGTCATGACCCAGAGTAAAAACTCCTTGGCCGCCATGGAGTCCAGGACCTTGTTGACGTCGCTGGTGAAGCTTCCATCCACGTGCCGTCTGCGGTTGAACGCCCGATCGTGCATCTTGGCGTCCCATCTGGGTACACGCACACCATGAAAACCATTACGGGTCTGTAACCTGACCCAAAGGGTGCCCGGATTTGTGCCCGTGAGCAAATCACAACTGGTGTGTAAAAAAAAAAGTTTTATATTATTTTAAATCAATTGCCTGATATGGTCATGACTTTTTAATGAATCCTTTAATGCATATATTCGGGAATCAATACGACTTATTCGTACACAAAACATTTGCTGGTGTTGTTTGTGCTGTTTGACGTGAAAGATACAAATTGGATGTTGGTCTGAGTGTTCTGACTGAAGGATGACAAAACCCTGAGTTGGCATCACAGGCAACCTTTCATGCTCCCGTTCTCACCGCCAGTGAGAGCGAATTGAACCGACACGGAAGTCAGGAAAATAACCTGTCACGCATTCACTAACCAGAGCAACAAAGGAAAAGGTGTTATTTCATGTTAAAATAGCTAAACAAATATAAGATACAGTTCTGTCAGTTCCGAGACACAATTTTCCTCATTGCAAGACACTTTGATATCCGAATGATTTTGAAGCCATTAGATTTGAATCCTTCCACTCATCCATTTTCTGTAGCGCTTGTCCTCACTAAGGTCTCGGCCGAGCTGGAGTCTATCCCGGCTGACTTCGACCGAGTCAATATGTACTGTATGTCCCGGCGCAGCATGTAGTCGAAGCTACTAATTGGATGCTAAAGTAAGACGCTAATCCTTAGCTTACTTTGTTTGTGCTGTGAAATACGTCAGCCAATTGCAGCGCACGTATAAATGAGCGACCATTCACAACTAAGGACAATGCATGTTTCGCGCATGTTTTTGGAAGTCGGAGTACCCGCAGAAAACCCACGCAAGCACAAGGAGAAAATGCAAACTCCAAACGGGGAGGATTCCGACCCTCGACCACCGGTACAGCATGTGTTCAGAGCTACTAATTAGTTGCTAAAGTCAGAAGCTAATCCTTCGCTTACTTTGTGTTGCAAAGTACAACTTCACTCAACGCATTCATGTGATTTATTATTGCTCAAGGAAATCAAGGTCAAGGGTGAAAGGGGCGGGACAAAGCAGCCGAAGTCATCGCCACTGGACGAAGGCAAACAAGCAGGACTTTCCCCTACTCTCTTCGGATCTGTCCTGACACGAGCCCGGCGACAAAGTCTTTGAGCGCCTGGTCCTGGAGGTACGAGCTGACGTCGCTGGTGTACGTCCCCTCGGCGTGGCGCTTCTCCACGGCGCTGGGAACAAGACAGCCACGTTCGGTTAGGGCCTCTCAAACTACTCCACGATATAAAAAATCTGCAGTGAGAGCATCGGCAGGCCACGCGTTCGGGACCTGGGCCTTCATTGGGGACTTACACCACTTCGTCCACCGCCACTGTTAAAAGGCAATTATAGAAAGCATCAATACCATCGAAAAGCGCAATATTACAGAACACAGTGTGACATGTTCATCATCTGGAGCAGTTCACAATCAAATTTTTTTTTGATAACGTGACAGACACGGTCAAAATTGATATCATATAAATCATACTCACCGAAAAACCCTAATTGTATTAATGTGGGCGGATGACGACAGACGTGATTTGCTAGTTCAGGTTAGCTGTAACAAGTTTTGCTCTGACCGCCCAATCAGAGGGAGTAACAAATGCAGAAATCTGATTGGTTCAAGAAATAGTCCCCGCATTATTGATGTTGTTGAAGTTAAATCAGACAGCTGAAGTTTAAGTGATACTCCTCACATAAACTTTGGACCAATTCAAAGCTTTGATATGATTGTAATGTACTATCACATAAATCAGATGATTATTTTTTTTTTAATAAAAGGTATATTATTAAAAGAATAAAGTCTTATTTCTTCATAGAACAAAAGGCATATATTTTGTTAACATCCTATTTTTTAGAATAAAACCTACTTTTCAGAATACAATGTGTAATATTACAAGAATAAAGTTGTATTTTTGAAATTCCCTCGTTAAAGCTTTGACTTTATCATCATATTCTGACTTTATCTCTATTAAAAATATGACTTCATTCTCGTAAGATTGTGATTTTTTTTAATCGTGACTAAATGTCTTCGTCCTTGTCAAGATTGCAACTTTTTTTTCCCATGAAATAAAAATCCAACTTTATTCTCATTAAGTTTATCTTTTAAAAAAATATACATTTATTGCAATTATTATTTTTATTTTTATTCTTGCAAATATGAAACGCGGTGGTTTTGTTTAGTTTTAAGGATTATTAGGGGGTCTCCGTGGAAAGCGTTCCTGGACTGTAAAAGCTTGCGAACCCCCCGTCTCAGACCACGACAGTAGTTGCTCTGTGGTCTCCGTGGTAACGGCAAGTGAGAAGTTCAAACAACATGTTCAGCTTAGCTTTGAAAGTCAGCATAAGCCTTTTGGGTGTGGCTTTTACATCCTCTCTGTGTGTGCCGGTGTGGGTTCTGGTCCTCCATCTCCAGTCCCGAAACATGTACGGCATGTTAGTTTAATTGAATCAGCTGGGAGAGACTGCAATGACCACATGAGATTCTGAACAGGATGAGTGGTTAAAAAAAATAAAAATAAATAGACGGATGGATGATTTTACACTCATGTCAATAATATTACCTTAGGGTTGTCTAGAATGGTTGGTTATTAAGTTAAAAAAAAAAAAAAACACCTGCTTAAGTTTTTTTTTTTTTTTTTTTTTAAATGTGATATTTGGATGTTCTAAGAAAATCCATTACATTCAGCAAAAGTAATATAAAGTGATGAATTCTCACATCAGAAAAAGCCAATCAGTTGTATAAATGGACCACTAACCCGCTCCGCTTGTTGTTCATCAGCCAGTGAACAAAGTCCCTAACTTTCTGGTCTTCAAGATATTTGCGCTCGTCGTTGGCTAACGTTCCCTCCGAGTGTCTCCTCGCTAAATCATCGTCTGTCTCCGAGCTTGAGGAAGAAGAGCAAGCCCGTCACAAAGCGACTCGGGCACATATATTCTCAACCGCGTGTCTGGTTGATGTACCTTGAGATGTCTTGAAGAGGAACCTGGCAGCTAGTCTGGACAAAGCTGAGGACGACAAGGAGGCCAGCCAGGGAGCGGATGTTTGCCATTGCTACGACCTGTGCCACAGCACCAGAACTAGAACCACACATATAAAGTAAGTACTATAAAACTTGCACCATATCAGTGACGTTGACTCAAAGGCTGGCTCACTGTTTTCCTCTTTCAGAATAAGGACGCTAGTTCCTGGATGACTTCTCGTCTTTGCTTGTAGCTCTTGAATACCTGAAGGTGGATCTGCTCAGCTGGGATGGTTTCACCCCTATTTACCGCCCACAAATTACTCTCGACCCATTTGTCAAGTGTCTTTCAGTCACTGTCAGGAAGCCATTGGCGCGTGATGCCAGTTAGGCCATGGGTGCGAAGTTCAAACAAATGAATGCAAACAGATCACAGGATGTCATCCTTTAATGGGCCACGTGATAGTACAGTGTGTGTGCGTGTGTGGGTGTCATGTGGGCACAGTGAGTCAGTATTTGAGGATTCTTTACAGTTCGTATTTAAACAGATAAGGAACAATTGTTTTTTGCATTAGCGGGTGGCATTTAACATTCAACAGTATATGTACCAATATCACCTTGAGGTTCTCAACAAGGTTTAGCTTTGGAAGAGATTGGTTGAACATTGTGGATGCCAGAGAGGCGATCATGTAGTGATTTGAATTTCGAGGGGGAGAGGAGGGGCTGTGGCTTGCTAGATGCACCAGAGCCTTCAGTCCAGGAGGAGAACATATTTGTAGACGAGTGTCTGGATGCAGAGGTGGGACTAAGTCATATGTTCAAGTCATAACCTTCAAGTTTCAAGCAAGTCCCAAGTTACTCTACCAGGTCAGACACATATTGTATCGATGAAGGCAAGACAATTGAAGAGAAGGTGAAGATTTGTTTAACTCCACCAATCCTAATGGCTCTAGACATCTGCATGCCCCTGAAAGCCATGCAGCCATGCTCCCTAGATAAGCCAAGACAGACAGAAAAGCCGCATTGGCCAAATGAAGCAAGTGCTCAAGAAACTCTGACGGCATGATGGCATACCACCATAGCAGTTGAAGGACAATTCTGAAGATCTGGATCTCATCACTGCTCACATTGTCAACACCTCCTATGGCCATGGAAAACCCCAAGCACTCTAAAGATTGGAGGCACATCTCACTCACATCTGGCCTGCCTAAAATACAGGAGAAGTTCATGGTTCACAGATGAATGCCAACCATGTGGTCTGAATCCAACAGTCCGTAACTCCAGCACCACAACAGCTCTCGTCAAAGCCAGTAACTCCCAGTCAGTGGCTGCATATTGCAAAGTGCCAACCATGGTACGAGTCCGGTAGACCGAAATTTTGAAAGATTTCGACCAGGTGGGCCACCGCCTACCGCTGCAACATCAGGAAGGAACTGGCCTGGCTACGGTTATGGGTTATGACCTCAGGGGAGTGTGGTCTCCACATACCTATTCCTCCTGTACATTTCCCCTCGGAAGACTACCTTCAGCAACACACTGGACATCAGGTATGCAGACGACATAGGGCTATTTCAGGCTTTTGCCATTGCAGACATCAGCAGCAACACCACCACGTCCAAGGAGGCAGAGCATCTGCCAACAACATGTTGCTCAATGGTGAGAAATCAGTGGAGGTGACGATTTGTTTCTCCAAAATTCCACCATGGCCTGCTGCTGTCTCTGTGTAGACAAGAGCTCCAGGTGGTTACCACCACCATAGACCTAGGTTTCCACCTTGACAACAACCTGAGTCGAAACACCCAGGTGGAGCAGATATTAAGGGAATGGCACCAAACAGCTCCACTTCCTGATGGTCATTGCCAGACAGACTAATAAGTGAAGATCTAGTGTCTGTTGTCTGGAGTATGTTGGTGTCCTCCTTCTCGGATGCAGCAAACAACAAACACTCTTGACTTTTCAGAGAAGAGCCCTCAGGATCATCTTCAGTGGCTCCACCCCACCACTGGACCCCTCACAACTGCCAACACTGCAAAGCAGGAGGGAAAGGGCAGCCATCCAGATGATCAAGGACATAAACACCACCCACTATACGACCTGGTACAACAAACAAGGGCCACCCACACATGCGGCGTATGCTACTGCTGGTGGACACGGGGATCCAGGGACTGATATAATAAGGTGCTGCCAAAAGAGCTGGTCTGTCTGAAGAAGCCATTCAACTGATTAGCCTTGACCAGTGTGCCCTCTTGCTGTCAATGAGTATTTAAATTACTATTACGACTCCACATAACTCAAAAGTTTTCCTCTCCAGCTTCCAGTATTGGCCTTTCTCAGTGTCTTCTTATTTAAGTATCATGTCACCTTGTCCGATCTGCAGGCCATCCATCTTGTACTTGTGTTCTTTATTTTTTTGTGCCATCTCAGGCTACATGGAAGGTTGCTAACACAAAGGTGACCAGTTTAAAACAGTGGTAAATCACCAAAAGAACGCTGGCTGTAAAGGGAGGCCTCAGACCATCGGTAGGAACACATACAAAAAGTATCAATGCATTAAACAATTCAAACACTATAATAACAATACATTTTGAGCAATTAGAAAGATAAAGACTTTATTTTTGTATTTCATTTGTACATCACATTACAATGTCCACCAATATTATAGCCCACTAAAGTGGGTATCTGGGCAACCATGGCAACATCAGAGATTATAAATACAAACTAGTCTAGCATCCAATTGATTTTAAGGTCACACAATTAGTTATTGTTTCTTTGACTGGGTAGATAGTTGTGGAGTGCTGTTTTTAACTTTTTTTTTGCTATTAATGCTGCAATGTCGGCCTCCATTTAAATGACAGTACATCATTTAAACAGGTAAACGTGTGATGTGCAGTCTGCTTTGTGTGAGCCGCAGGAGTTCTAGAGTGCTGATCCAGTCAACTTTATGCAAAGCACCTCTGTAGGAAGTGACTCATGTGGGTATAGACGTGCTGATACGCAGAACCAGAAAGCCCGTGGTTCTTGTCTGTGTACCACTGAAGGACAACATCAACATGTTCATAATTTAATTTTGACATGCTGCATATCAACATCAAGTTTAGTTCGCTTACCATTGCTTCAAAGTCCACCTGCTCCTTTACCAGAGCTTCAGAGATCTCAGCTGCCTGCTGGAAATGCACGTTGTCTAGAAAGAGTAACCATATAACAAGCAACGGGAATTGAAAACTGGTTCTTTTTGAAAACCGGTTCACAGTTTATTGGATTCCTAGGAGTTTTGTTTGCTTGCCTGCCGATTCCACTTATCGATTCCTCTTAGTCACAAATGGCATATTTGTCATCATCATTTGTATTGTTATTTTGAGTTTTGTGTGGGGTATTGTGTTAGCTCTGTTGCTACACCAATGTAGCGTCTGAGATGGTAACAAAAGATCAGCATCAAGCCACGCCTGATCCGACTGTTACATTGTTACATTAGTGGAAGAGCTGCATTGTTTTGGGTTGCAGGTGCTTTTGGAGCCTTTCCCAGCTGACTTTAGGCCAAGAGGCAGGCTACATCCTCGACTGGTCAGCAGTCAATCACAGGGCACATAAACACTACCGTTGACACTCACACCAATGGACAATTAAGTCACCAGTTAACCTACCATGCATGTATTTTTGTTATTATCCACATTTTTGTTGATTTTCTTTTGATGAGATTGAGTTTTTGTTTTATGTCATGTCATGTTTTTCCCGTGTCCCTTGTCAATGTTGTCCCTTGTCAATGTTGTCTTTTCATTTCCTCCTGTTCACGTCAGCCCTGTCCCTTGTGTCTACCGATCAGCTTCCTCCACCCACTCGTGTCTTGTCCAGGTGTGCCTCGTTGTCTCGTCAATTTGCTTGTATTTAGTTCCCTGCTTCCTTTCAGTCGGTGTTGGTGCATTGACGTCAGATGTTACGTTTCCTTAGTCCCGTCATGTTTCTAGTGGTGGGTGTTTTGTTTCCATGTGTTTCCTTGTTGCTCTGAGTTTAGATTTGGCGAATGAATGTAGTGTTTGGTCCTGATCCTTGTTTGCCTTTTCTGAAATTAAATAACTTTTTGAGACTCCTGCACTCCTACCTTGCCTATCTGCTTCCCTGCACTTGGGTTCTCCACCTTTTGCCTCCCTATCAAAGCCACAAAAAGCCAACTGGGAGACCTCCAGACTTTGGCTCGCGAGTGTTACATATTTAAAATCAAGTCAAATTTATCTTGTTCTTGAAATCATCCATCCGTTTTCTGTACTGCTTGTCCTCATTTGGGCCGTGGGTAAGCTAGCTGGAGCCTGTCCCAGCTGACTGAGCAAGAGACAGGGGTACAACCTGCACTGGTTGCTAGCCAATTGCAGCCCACGTTTAAATGGCACCTAGTGAAAACTCACAAGCATGACAACAACAACCAAATTCCACAGAGGATAGCCTTAGCTGAAATTTGAAGCCACAAACCCTCGACTGTGAGGCAGATGTGCTATGAATTACGCCACCCTGCTGACTATTTTGTATTAAATAACCGTGAATAGCGTGACTCACCATCAGCTGTTCCGTGAACCAGCAGATACTGCACGGCATGGAAGTTTTTGGCCCGTGCAGTCACTGTTGAGTTCTGCGCAGAATGGGATTCGATTGAAACACGTAGCTGCACAGCTGAAGGGTGTGTGCAAACTTACAATGTAGGCTACTTGATTGTCAATTGGCTTCGTCATGTACCGTTCGGTGTAGATGGAATCTGGAAAAAACCCAAAGTGGACAGTTGTTATTTGACATATTGTAATAGTGGGAATGTTGTAAAAAAAAAAAAAAAAAAAAAAAAAAAAAATATATATATATCCATCCATCCATTTTCTGAGCCGCTTCTCCTCACCCCGAACTGGTTGCCAGCCAATCGCAGGGCACATCGAAACAAACAACCATTCGCACTCACAGTCATGCCTACGGGCAATTTAGAGTCTCCAATGAATGCATGTTTTTGGGATGTGGGAGGAAACCGGAGTGCCCGGAGAAAACCCACGCAGGCACGGGGAGAACATGCAAACTCCACACAGGCGGGGACGGGGATTGAACCCCGCATATATATATATATATCCATCCATCCATTTTCTGAGCCGCTTCTCCTCACTAGGGTCGCGGGCGTGCTGGAGCCTATCCCAGCTGTCATCGGGCAGGAGGCAGGGTACACCCTGAACTGGTTGCCAGCCAATCTATATATATATATATATATATAAAATTTTAAATACCATAATATTCCCATTTGGAGACCGGAGCAACTGCCATTCCACATTTAAAGACTCCACTTCCGGATCCCAAGGCCATGGAAGCCACATATCCGCCATAAGACTAACGAAAAGTCCCATCAGGTGCAAAGTGGCTTAAACAATGTCTTCTACTGGACTACTTACCCATCCCCATATTGCAACTCTATCTTTGTCCACAAATCCCATTTTGATTAATTCCCTAAAATGGAAATTTAGTTAAGGCCTTCTCATACAAGGAGTAGAAATGGTTGTTAACCCTTCAGCCTCCCTACCTGGCTGCTGTTATCTGATCTTCCACCTCATAGGATCCGAGACGTTTATAGATTTCGTGCATTAGCTTGTCGCCTTGGTAACCACTGCCTCTCCCATCAAAGCTGGCGACGATGATTTTCTCTGTGCTGGCCAGGTAAGTGGACCAGCTCACTCTGTAGGTAAAGTCTACCTTCTGGCTGCAGGGACCAGCATACCTGGAGGGTTGATGAGTGGTTTAATCTTCAACGCTACGTCTGTTGCCTACGAGTTTTTCCAGAGGCTGCTGATGTACTCTTACACATCCATCAATAAGGGGTACTTCTTGGATTCATCAAAGTCTGGTGGCAAAAACATCTGGTACCAGAGCTCTGTCGTGAACAGCAAGATAGAGATTGAATCCAAATTGATTGAAATTTTGGACAAGCTTTGCACAGTAATATTAGCAATAACTCTCCAGTGGTGTTAACGTGACGAGAGAAGTCTGCGGTGGTGCAGCAATATGTATCAGTAAAGTACATGCTTCATAACAAAACAAGAGATGATGAGACAACATTCTGCACCTGTCAATCACAGGACTTGTACAAATTCACTCCTATGGGCCATTTGGTATTCAATGAACCTAAAATATCTCACTTATTACATATTAAAGGACAAACATTGTCGGTCCTACCTTGAATGGCACCCTGTGTAAGACCCCTCCAAATTGCCCATACAACCGCCAATGACATATGACACCATTATACAATAGAAAAGCATTTCCCTAGCAATTTTATTGTATTTTGAAGTGCATGCCAGAAACCGCCGCTGAATACAAACGATTGGATAGCTAGCTTAATGAACTCACTGTAACCAGCAATCTTGACAGTTCCGCGACGCATGGTGGGCATTTGGATGTCGGATATCAGTTGGCTGAATTTGCTGTTATCCTCCAAGCGTTGAAGCTCTAGTGATGAAAAAGATGAAAGAAAATTCAACACAATCCTTTTTCTGTCTTTCTCCATTAGGCTAGTAGCTCTTACCTTTGCCTCCCTTGTTATCCATAAGAGAGCTGTACGGAATGCCAGGACCTTTGATCAAAAATAAACAACTTGATGATATGTCTGTCACCCAACATTTAAAAGATATTTAACATGCAAAAAGAAGAACTGACCATTGCACCTCATGAGGTAGAATCGTGCATTGTGGCTGAAATAAGCAGAATTATACTGGCAGTTGTCACTGCTTAAATTGCAAGTTAGACACGTGACCTCCCCCTTGGTCCATCTGAAACAAGCACACGTTGGATGAGGTTCAAATTAAAAGTAAATACATTGCAACGGAATAGACGGGTTACCGATAAATGTTCCTGCCTCCTGGTTTTCCACCCTCTTGGTTGCTAGAGTAATATCTGTGATATATGATGAGTGTTAAAGCGACAACAACCTTATTTGAAATCTACCGTTCCATCCATCTAAAAAGTTGAACTTACACACTATCTGCAGTTACTTTCTGAATGGCAACAACTTCCCATTCTCCTTTGGTAATCGGCGTAGCGTTGCCCTGCAAAGGAAAAGTTGGCATACATTTTAGTCCAAAATCCCATACTCTGACACATACCATGATATATTCTTTCGTGATAGTTTGTCTGCTCCGCCAACCTCTACCACGTGATGGATGTGCTTGTAGCCTTTGGAGTCACTCATCAACAAGTAATAACTCATCTTATCTTCAGAAAAAAATGGATCTGATGGAGAAAACTAGCCAGAAAAAAATATGTTAGGATTGCACAAACTGGCTTACATTATTTGGGTCACTGTTTTGTAACTACAGTATGTAATTGTTTTATTTTTACCCGTCCAATCCAACCAGAGGAGCTTTCCACGTCCAGACGCTGCAAAAAGCAAGACAGAAGATATGTTTTAATTCTGACATAAATAGTTCTTCATCTACAGTCCATTAGTATAAGTTTACTACCACTTTAAATTTGTTGTGGGACCGCGCTCGTAACTCGAAATACTCGTAACAACATATTTCAGTAAAATGTAAAGAATTAAACATTTTTGCTACGTTTTTTCTTCAAGTCAATGGACCTTTCGGTGTTCTTGCCTTGGCCACCTGGGGGCAGTACAATACAGATATGTGGCTGAACATGGAGATGGTTGTCACAACGTCACAGTATAAGCTGCAGTAATATTAGTCAGTCTTCACAGAGGATAAAAAAATATATGCTAAATTTTTATAATCTGTCTTAATGTGTTCCTCCACCGTTTGTGTTCAAATATCCGTCGCTCTCAGGGTTCAGACACCGCAACACCAATACTACGCGTTAGTCTGTCTCTGGCGTTTTGCATTGTTTCTTAGCATGAAGGTAAAGGGACTTTCCTAAGGTGAAGCTATTTGGTTGTCTTACAATACGTGTAATTCTTTGTTTTGTTTGCTATCTGCCAAATTGCTGCTTGTTGTCAAGTGAGTTGAGTTCTCCAGCCACCACTGTATAGTATCATTTATAAGTATGTATAGTAAGACTTGCTAGCATATGAAAGATGACACCACTTGTTTTGTACCTCAACTGGGAACCAGGTGAGGTCCTGGAGGTCGTAGATCTGAAGGATGAGGTGGGTTTGGAGCCTCTGTAGCCACTGGATGGCAAGACGCTGGTCCGTCCCCCAAGTCACTGTGGCCAAGTAGTGCTCCCTATTTGGCCACAGATGGCAAACCGTGATCCTCATCTGTTATGTAACTTGAATAGCCCAAAGGGTTCTCTTACTGTGAGCTGAAGGGTTCCGGAACGAGGACTTCAGTGATAATTGTTGTGTTATCTGTGTCCACAACAAACAGCTTCACCACTGGGTTTGGGGAACCTGCCTGGAGAGGACAATACGAATTACTCAATCGCGACTCGGGTTAAAGCCATGGACAGGGTACCCGTCTTTGGATATGGGTAAGGGTTCAGGTGTTTCGACTATGTGGCTATCCAACATTGGATAGGGGTGAAGCTTTCATTGATGGGTACCCACCTTTGGGTAAGGGATAGAAACAGTACTGGGATACTGACTATCCCCGTACCAGGAGAACTCCACATTGGGGACCTCTCTATCATTGAACTGGACATAGGCCACATATTTTCCTCCTGGGGACCACCACAGGCCCTGATTGGATGAAAACATCTCCTCTGGTAGGGGGGAACAAAAATGTGTGCTTTGAATCCAAGTCATACACGCTTGGACAAAATTGTTAGTACCCTTCTGTAAAATTGTCATTGAAATAACCTGAAAATGACAAAAACAATAATCATTAGAAGTATAACTCCTCGTGGGCAAACTGCTCCAGCTGGATCTGATTTGAAGGGTGTTTTCTCCAGATGACATTTTTCAGCTCCTCCTGCAAATGTTCAGTAGGATTTCAATCAGGCCACTTCATCATAGTCCCATAATAGTACAAAGCTGCCGGGAGACTCTCCTTTGCGCAGATCTGTTTTTATTATTTAATTAAATAAGAATTATTGATTTTTTATTGCTTTTGTCAGTTCCAGGTTTTACACTTGATAAATGTGTTTTTTTACTTTCTTCCAATGGAAGGGTATTAAGACTTAGGTCCAGGGTTATACTTATTTCTAACTACTTCTTACTTACCTTCATACACCCAATCAGGAATTCCATTTAAAATCTGATTCTCCTTGCCGTCCAATGTCACTTGGTGGAGCCCTGAATCTGGGCTGGTCTTTATGTACACGTTATTTTTCCAAACAAAGGCCTAGGAATCCGAAAGAAAATAGTCTATGAAGGCTGAATAATCCATCTCTGGCTGAGAGTTGACATTAAGTGTTTGGGAAAGGCTGATCAAGGTTTCATTAATCTATCATGCGCCCCAAATGTGATATTACCGGTTGAAGCTTGATTCAGTCGCACTCACCAGTTTGTTCCCTGCAGGCGCCCAAGCCAAGTATTGGATTTCTTCAGGTAGCTTGTTAGCTTCTACAAACTTGCTGAGATGAAAAATCCAGTAAGAAAAATTACCTACAATAAAAATAAAAAAAACTGCGTACTTACTTTAAAGTGCGATCGTAAAGAGAGTACGACGCTGTGAATGAATGCCGCCACACCTATCAGGAAAGGAAATGTTCTCTTGTGATTTATGGTCAACATCAAGTGGAATAAAGACAAACATCAGTCAAGGTGCCTTTGAGACATTCCCATTTCAAACCCCCAAAACTTGAGACTTTCCATTGAACTTCATATTTATTGTCTTAAATAGATTTTATGCGGTTATAAATGCATACTGGTCAAGCTAACACACACTGCAAATAGACAATGTGCATGCAAACAGTGAGCTTGTTGACGGGGTGGACATTTTGGCTAATGTTAGCATTTAGCGGTAGACCTTTGCCTCGCAACATATTTCAGTTAGCAAGCTGGCTGTGTCCTGTCTAACAAATATATTTTGAATTTCCGAAAGGTTTTCATTGAATGCGATTTCACTGACAGAGTGGACATGTTACGCTTGACAACATCCAACTACATTCAAAATAGGATGAAAATGACAAAAGTGTAAATATTTATTCTACAATCAGCCACTGTTTCAGTCTCCATTGAAGAAAGACAAAATGCTGGTCGTAAATGTCAACCAAAACATCAGACGCTTTCTTAAAGGCGCACTTAGCCCATAATGACAGGGTGGACAGCAATTTCGGGGACATGCAAAATGTTCAATATGATTAAGAAAATGGAATATACATGATCAAAATTAGTAAATTGATCAACTAACTTATTGTAGACTGAAACTATGTAAAAAGGGGTGATTTGGTATATTTGTGATACCGACCCATAGAACAAAAGCTGAGTCTTACCATGCGGCGGTTACTTAGAAGTGCCACATATCTGCGGTCAGCAGACAGCTGGTAGTCAGAAGCGCCTTTTTCGGTCTGTTTGAATGGCAAAATAACACTTTCTCACCAAATGTTCTGATCTGTTAGGCCCATTTTCTCGCCCGAAGATAGCTGGAATAGGCTCCAGCATGACCCGGAGCCCCACCGGTCTCAATTCAAGCGTTACGCTTTCTACCACGATGTCAAGACAAAGATCGATGGCTTACAAATGTGTCTGCACTTAAGAACATGGAGGACTGTCCCGTGGTCACATTATGGAGATAGACGGAGCCTTCTCGACGCTGCAGATACTCGTCATCTACAAAAAGAAATGACGTTACAATTACAAACAAAACAATTTAGAAAACTGAAAAGCTCTGTATTGATTGGCGCTAAACCTCCAACATGTCGGATACTCACCAGAGATCCATCTGATGCTGTAAGATTTGGGTTTGAGGTCACTGTTGAACACGTCCGCCAATGTGAAAAACTTCCTGTCCGTGGATCCATCCTGCTCCTCTGAAATATTCAAGAAAACGGGAGGTTGCACACTGCGCCCTGATTGTATTCGCCGGATCATCAAAACTTCTTCTCGGATTCATTGAATATAAAACAGGGAGATCTCAACTTGGACTTTTTCCAATGACCCCCTTATGATCATAAAACCAATGAAACACATTGTAATGTTATGTTACGATAACAAATTCATATTTTTAGAGACAAAAGGTTATGTTATGAAAATAAAGCCATGGTTTTTCAAGAAAAAGTTGTAATATTTACAAGAACAAAGATGCATTTAGTAAGGATAAAAAGTCATACTCTGACTAGAATTAAGTCAAATTAATTTAGATAAAGTCTTAATATTATGATATTAAAATTAAACTTTTAACGACGAAATAAAGACTTTTTTTAACGTGATTTTAATATAATTTTGACATTGACATTTTTTACTCTGGAAAAGATGCCTTTATTCTCTCAATAGTTGGACCATGTTCTTGAAGAAAATTGCCTTTTGTTTGAACAACTTTATTATTGCAGGGGTGTCGGATTTATGTGATGATACGTCACAATCATTTCAGCACTTAATTGGCCCACAGCTAAGTTAGGAAGGAGAAATTGGTTTATTATTTTTGTTTTATTGGTGCGCCAGTCCCCATATATAGAGTGGATATAAAAGGTCTACACACCCCATTTGAAATGCCATGTTTGTGTGATCGGCACGGTGGATGACGGGTTAGAGCGTCAGCCTCACAGTGCTGTGGACCCGGGTTCAACCCGCCTGTGTGGAGTTTGCACGTTCTCCCCGTGCCTGCGTGGGTTTTCTCCGGGCACTCCGGTTTTCTCCCACATCCCAAAAACATGCATTAATTGGAGACTCTAAATTGCCCGTAGGTGTGACTGCGAGTGCGAATGGTTGTTTGTTTGTATGTGCCCTGCGATTGGCTGGCAACCAGTTCAGAGTGTACCCTGCCTCCTGCCCGATGACAGCTGAGATAGGCTCCAGCACGCCCGCGACCCTAGTGAGGAGAAGTGGCTCAGAAAATGGATGGATGGATGGATGTTTGTGTGATGTAAAAAAATAAAATGAGACCAAAATATCATTTCAAAATGTTCTCCACCAATAATGTGATCCATAACCAGTGGCGATTACATTTTGAATGAATCAAGACTCATGGATTCTTTTCCTTTGGGCTTGTCCCTTTAGGGGTTGCCACAGCGCGTCATCCTTTTCCATGTAAGCCTATCTCCTGCCTCCTCCTCTCGAACACCAACTGCCCTCATGTCTTCCCTCACGACATCCATCAACCTTCTCTTTGGTCTTCCTCTTGCTCTCTTGCCTGGCAGCTCCATCCTCATCATCCTTCTACCAATACACTCACTCTCTCTCCTCTGGACGTGTCCAAACCATCCAAGTCTGCTCTCTCTAACTTTGCCTCCAAAACATCGAACCTCGGCTGTCCCTCTTTTGAACTCATTTCTAATTTTATCCAACCTGGTCACTCCGAGAGCGAACCTCAACATCTTCATTTCCGCCATCTCCAACTCTGCTTCCTGTTGTCTCTTCAGTGCCAGTGTCTCTAATCCGTCCATCATGGCTGGCCTCACCACTGTTTTATAAACTTTGCCCTTCATGCTAGTAGAGACTCTTCTGTCACCTGACACCTTCCTCCACCCGTTCCAACCTGCTTGGACCCGTTTCTTCACTTCCTGACCACACTCATCATTGCTCTGGATGGTTGACCCCAAGTATTTCAAGTCCTCCACCCTTGCTATCTCTACTCCATGTAGCCTCACTCTTCCCCCACCACCCCTCTCATTCATGCATGTACATTCTGTCTTACTTCGGCTAATCTTCATTCCTCTGCTTTCCAGTGCATGCCTCCATCTTTCTAACTGTTCCTCCACCTGCTCCCTGCTTTCACTGCAGATCACAATGTCATCTGGAAACATCATGGTCCACGGGGATTCCAGTCTAACCTCATCTGTCAGCCTATCCATCACCACTGCAACCAGGAAGGGGCTCAGGGCTGATCCCTGATGCAGTCCCACCTCCACCTTAAATTCATCTGTCACACCTACAGCACACCTCACCGCTGTTCTGCTGCCCTCGTACAAGTCCTGTATTATTCTAACATACTTCTCTGCCACTCCGGACTCCCGCATGCAGTACCACAGTTCCTCTCTGGGTACTCTGTCATAGGCTTTCTCTAGATCTACAAAGACACAATGTAGCTCCTTCTGACCTTCTCTGTACTTTTCCATCAACATCCTCAAGGCAAATAATGCATCTGTGGTACTCTTTCTAGGCAAGAAACCATACTGTTGCTCGCAAATACTCACTTCTGTCCTGAGTCTAGCCTCCACTACTCTTTCCCATGACTTAATTGTGTGGCTCATCAACTTTATTCCTCTATAGTTCCCACAGCTCTGCAGATCACCCTTGTTCTTAAAAATGGGCACCAGTACACTTTCCTCCATTCCTCAGGCATCTTCTTGCTAGAATTCTATTGAACAAGCTGGTCAAAAACTCCACAGCCACCTCTCCTAGATGCTTCCATACCTCCACAGGAATGTCATGAGGACCAACTGCCTTTATAATCATTGCCACTTCCTGGTCCACCACAATTGCCTCTTCTACTCTCCCTTCTCTCTCATTTTCCTCATTCATCAACTCCTCGAAGTATTCTTTCCATCTAGCTAGCAAACTACTGGCACCAGTCAACATATTTCCATCTCTATCCTTAATCACCCTAACCTGCTGCACATCTTTCCCATCTCTATCCCTCTGTCTGGCCAGCCTGTATAGATCCTTTTCTCCTTCTTCAGTGTCCAACCTGGCATACATGTCATCATATGCCTTTTGTTTGGCCTTTGCCACCTCTACCTTTGCCCTGGGTCGCATCTCAATGTATTCCTTTCCTCTCCTCGGTCCTCTCAGTGTCCCACTTCTTCTGAGCTAACCTTTTTCCTTGTATGATTTCCTGTACTGTGAGGTTCCACCATCAAGTCTCCTTCTCTCCTTTCCTGCCAGAAGATACACCAAGTACTCTCCTGCCTGCTTCTCTGATCACCTTGGCTGCAGTGGTCCAGTCTTCTGGAAGCTCTTCCCGTCCACCGAGAGCCTGTATCACCTCTTCCCGAAAAGCTGCACAACACTCGTCCTGTCTCAGCTTCCACCACATGGTTCTCTTCTCTGCCTTTGTCTTCCTAATCTTCCTCCCCACCACCAGGGTCATCTTACACACCACCATCCTATGCTGTCTAGCCACACTCTCCCCGACCACTACCTTACAGTCGGTAACCTCCTTCAGATGACATCGTCTGCACAAGATGTAATACACCTGCCTACTTCTACCTCTGCTCTTGTAGGTCACCCTATGTTCCTGCCTCTTCTGGAAAAAAGTGTTCACTACAGCCATTTGCATCCTTTTTTCAAAGTCTACCACCATCTGTCCCTCCAAGTTCCTTTCCTGGATGACGTACTTCCCCATCACTTCTTCATCACCCCTATTTCCTTCACCAACATGTCCATTACAATCTGCACCAATCACGACTCTCTCTCTGTCTGCGATGCTCAGAACTACTTCGTCTAGCTCCTTCCAGAATTTCTCTTTCACCTCTAGGTCACATCTTACCTGTGGGGCATAACCGCGAATCACATTATACATAACACCCTCAATTTCAAGTTTCAGCCTCATCACTCGATCTGATACTCTTTTCACCTCCAAGACATTCTTAGCCAACTCTTCCTTTAAAATAACCCCGACTCCATTTATCTTCCCATCTACACCATGGTAAAATTATTTCAACCCTGCCCCTAAACTTCTAGCCTTACTGCCTTTCCACCTGCTCTCCTGCACACACAATATATCAACCTTTCTCCTAATCATCATGTCAACCAACTCCCGTGATTTTCCTGTCATAGTCCCCACATTCAGTTCTAGGCTCTGTGCTTTCCTCTTTTCTTTCTGCCGAAGAACCCGCTTTCCACCTCTTCTTCTTCTTTGACTTCGACCCACAGTAGCTGAATTTCCACCGGCGCCCTGCAGGTTGACGGCGCCGGTGGCAGACGTTGTTAACCCGGGCAACGACCGATCCGGTATGGAATTCTTTGGATGAATGCTCATATTTGTTTGGCAAGGTTTTAAGTCGGATGCCCTCCCTGACGCAACCCTCTGCATTTATCCGGGCTTGGGACCGGCCTATAGTTTGCACTGGCATTAGATCAACATGGTATCATTAGATCAACATGATACCATGTTGATCTAATGACATATGTGAACAATTTGGACAATATTGCTTCATATGACAGCCCAGATAAGTGAATGTTCCCCAAAATAGTCAAAAATTGTCAAACTGTTCAACAGTATCAACTAATAGATTGCACCGCAGGGTGGTACTTAGATGTCATATTTGGAAAAATGTGACATTTGAGACGACGGCAGAATGGCACATTGACATGACCGTTGAACATCATTATGAGCTTCAGATGATCCTCACATCATGAGACCCACCATAAAGAGAATGAAGGACATGGTAGACGCTTTAAAAGGTTGCAAACAGTTCATAACAGCCGAGGACACTTAAATGTTAACCATTAACTTAAATTTACCTTCTGTTCTGCTCTTAGCCTTGAAAAAATAGGCGCATTCTCACGATGAAACCCCCCCCCCCCCTTCCAAAAAAAAAGAAAAATATGGTGAAAAAAGACTTACCTTTTAGATAAATCACGGTGGGTACTGTGATCAGAACAACAACAACAACCAGTCCAAGAACCCCGAGGACCACTTTGGCAATGGAGACCTGAGTGAGCAAAAACCTGTGAATGCGCATGTAAAATGCCAACTAAAAGAAAAGCAAGTACGGTCAATTAACTAACCATAATTTAAATAGGTGAACAAAAAAAATCAAAAATCACAAGAGCAGTCATACGGCGGCAGCTAATTGTGGACACAGAGTTGTGAGTCTATCGAACTTTGCTGTTAAATATTACCTTCGGTTTCAAAGGTAGGCCAATAAATGTGTAAACAACCGAGCAAAGTTTGCCAGCTCAGGAGAAACTGAGTTTTCTTTCTTTAAAGTCATTTGAAATGAGACTGAATTAGATGTCCTTCCCAAAAAAGCAAGACAATCCTACCTAATTTGCGTTTTGGTTGAGGATTTTGCAGTTTGTTTGTGTCAGTGAGAATGACAACTGAATTCATTTTTAATAACATCCCAGTCAAAAGGGAAATGAATTTTGTCTTTATCAGGCTATGACTTCTTCCAATCTGTTTCATTTCATTTCTTCCATCAAAACCTTACTTTCCCAAAATAAAATTACAGTTGTCATTAATAGTTTATTGATATAATTTTCTTTGGTAGGATAAGGACAATTTGTAGTTTCATAATAGAAGACGTTTCCTGTCAAGGCTTTAAGATCTAGTGATAAGAGGGCGTGCTGCTCTCTCATGGAGATTATATATATATATATATATATATATATACACACACACACACACACACAAAACCCCAATTCCAATGAAGTTGGGACGTTGCGTTAAACAAATAAATACAGAACACAATGATTTGCAAATCATGTTCGACCTATATTTAATTGAATACACTACAAAGACAACATATTTCATGTTCAAACTGATCAACTTGATTGTTTTTAGCAAATAATCATTCACTTTGAATTTTATGGCTGCAAGAAGTTCCAAAAAAGCTGGGACAGGTGGCCAAAAAGACTGAGAAAGTTGAGGAATGCTCATCAAACACGTGTTTGGAACATCCCACAGGTGAACAGGCTCATTGGGAACAGGTGGGCGCCATGATTAGGTAGAAAAGGAGCTTCCCTCAATTGCTCACCAGCAAAGATGGAGCGAGGTTCACCTTTTTGTGAACAAGTGCGTGAGAAAATTTTGAATAAAATTTTTTTTTTAAAACACAGTACATAATAATATAATCATATACTCTACAATGTATATTATATTACATATTACTGAGTATTTCTAATGTTGTTATAGATAATAATTGCCAATATAGTCAGTAGAAAACAGCCGTAGTGCAGAAAACGTTCACTTTTCCCAGCATGTTTTAAAGAAGTATATTTTACTATGTACAGGCAGCACGGTGGATGACTGGTTAGCACATTTGCCTCACAGTTCTGAAGTCCAGGGTTCAAATCTGGCCTCACGTGTGTGGTGTTTGCATGTTCTCCCTGTGCCTGCATGGGTTTTCTCCAGATACTCCCGTTTCCACCCCACATTCCAAAAA
Organism: Phyllopteryx taeniolatus; assembly: GCF_024500385.1. Lineage (NCBI taxonomy): Eukaryota > Metazoa > Chordata > Actinopteri > Syngnathiformes > Syngnathidae > Phyllopteryx > Phyllopteryx taeniolatus. Next base: position 1,352,037 of record NC_084502.1, read on the forward strand.
CGTGAATGGTTGGTTGACTGAAGCAAAGCAAAGCAAAGGAAACATATACAGTTTAGCGCATTCCATACACAAGGTGACTCAATGTGCGTTACACGATTAAAAGCATTTCAAACAAAGAAAAAAAATAAAAATACAATTGAAACTGCGTACAGTGCAGGAAAGATCACTTCAAAGTGGAAATGCTCTAAAAAGCATGAAAAAAAAAGAAGACTTTTTAACCTGGATTTATGAACATTCACACTTGGGGCTAACATCACTTCTGCTGGCAACTTCTTCCATTTGTGTGCAGCATAATAGCTAAATGCTGCTTCACCATGTTTGCTTTGGACTCTGTGCTCCGCTATTTGACCCGAGTCTGTCGCTCTCAGAGCCCTACCGGCTTTATATACCATTAGCATTTCTTGCATATATTCAGGACTTAAACCATTTAGTGATTCATAGACCAGTAGCAGAAATGTAAAATCAATTTTAAAGCTGACTGGGAGCCTGTGTAGAGACTTTAGAAATGGAGTAATACTGTATGTAATCTGACCTCTTTGCGCTGGTCAGGACCAGAGCTGCAGCATTCTGAATGAGCTGCAGCTGTTTAATGCTCTTTTTGGGGAGTCCAGTCAGAAGACCCACAAGACCAGAATTGACACCTTTCCCGAGTCAGTGTTCAACCTTATATCATTTAGCAATTTGATAAGAGCTGATTCCTTACTGTGATGAGTTCGGAAACCTAATTGAAAGGTCAAAAAGTCAATTAAAAAAAATCAAGAAATGAGTGAGTTGATTAAAAATAACTTTCTCGGCAATCATGGCTATGAAGGGGAGGTTTGAGATGGTTCTATTGCTTGCTAACATGGAAGCCTTCAGCAATTCTATTTTTCAGAAGAGGCTTCATGGCAGCTACTTTAAGAGTTTTAGGAAGCTCGCCTCACTGAATTAAGCAATTGCTTATTTGCTGCAAATCAGCTAGCACAGACTTCGCAATAGTTTTGAAAAAATCAGATGGTATTGAGTCAAAACAGCTTGTTGATGATTTCAGCTGCTGCGTCGTTTTCTCTACAGTTTATTTGGTGGACCGTATCAAATTCTGACATGGTAATGGGTGGCTTGAAAACTCTCATTTGTCCGTAGGTGTGAACGTGAGTGCGAATGGTTGCATCCTGCTAACATGCCCACATGTGTTGTGCTGCCAACCCAAAGTCAAAAGTTTATTAAGCTACAGAAGGTCGTTTCGTTACAAAAGTGGCCAGTGAGTAACCGAAGTCGTACTCATGTGCTGTGTGAACTCATTTTCACTGTCATAGTACTGGTTGGTCACACTTGCTAGTACAGTATTAACTTCATAGCCGGCAAGGAAGCCATTGAATTTCCTGACCGTAACTGACAGTTGGGGAGGTGGGAGTGAGACCCGCTGGAACGCTTCTTTGTGGATGCTGAGTCAGTGCGGCCGGTCGTCCCACTCTCTCAAAATTCCAACCCGTACCGGACTCCGCCGTCTGCCAAGTACCGGAGCGCTCAGACACGATGTGCACTGCGGGATCGCCAACCTTTCTACCTGCTGGAATGTCGGTGACGTAGGCCTCAGCTCACTTCCATGAAAGTCATTGTGGTGCAGCTGCGGGTTGACAATTTGGAGTACGAATATCGAGATCTCTGTGGCCCCAAAGTGTCAGATGAACAAAAACTTCGCTGCAAAAGGAGCCCTCATGCTCTGACTTAACAACAACAATCTTTGAAACCCTTAATTAATTGTAAGTTGTGCTTGTGTAATTTAGTTTTCTAACGCACCAGCCTAAAGTAGGGTTTAAACCAATTAGTCGACCACTTTGTTGACTCTACTGCGCCGCCTCAATGTTTAACGCTTAAAGTCGACTAATCGCTAATCGTGTTTAGGCATCTCGTCTTCCAATCAGCCAATCGTCGCTGGCTTTAATCTTCTGTGGAGGGAGCAGCAAAAGGTCGAGCCAACGAGGTCACACGGTCTTCATCCATCCGAGCGTGTCTGAGAGTACAAAAATAAGCTGACGGTGAATCACAATAGCGGTTAGCCTCACACGCTTCGGCTATTCCGATTACCGCCCGTCTTAAAATATCGATACATGGACGGGACTGGGGGTGAGGAATGAGGGCATCCTCGTCACCAGGATGTTTGGAGATAACGAGAACGTTATTGATATCACAGCACTCGTATCACCAAACTGTCATAACACTTGTCGCAGGATGGCGTATGGCTGTACTATGCGACAAGCGTGTGGAGATATTTGACCAAAAATGAGATCGGGAGCACAGTTACTTGCAAAAGATGCAAGTTTATGCTCAAATACAATAAAAGCACAAGTGCAATGGAAACAATGAAACTGAGATATACTTCATTTTTTTAGAGCCTGGCTACTGTCTTACCAACACGCTACGCTATGGAACACAAGATGAGACTGCTCTCTGAAGGGGAAAAACTTAATTTTTTTTGAAATGCTTTATTTCACAAAAAAACCTGCCGTTGGAACAGGGGGGTGTAGACTTTTTTTTTATCCACTGTATTTACATGACAAAAGTTCTGAATGAAACAAATATTGAATACAAACCACACGTTTGTGAGAACAGCGTCTTTCCTCAGCGGATACGCAAGAGCGCACGTTATTTCCGTCATGCCGGAAGGTGTGAGGCGATGATTAGTCACAGTAAACAGTAAAAGCCCGTTGAAAGCTTAACAAATAGAAAAGCTGTACATTTATGGGGAATAAACACCATTTTCATCACTTGTTCCACTCACGGCGTACATCCTCTGCAAACAAATCTTCCCTAATGCAGCATGTCTTGTTTGAGGAGTAGCCTACAACCTTTCCATTTACATGCCACGAAACCAAATCGCTTAGAGATGACATTTTGAACACATTTAGTGTCAGTGTAAAAGTAAACTGTTTAAAAAGTGGATCAGGCTTTTTCTTTTTGTTTCCTTCGCTGTGACTCCACTTAACGATATTGTTTTTGTTTCACAATGAAACAACCGTGTGACTGAATCAAGAGCCGACTGGGGTCGATTCACACAACATTCCGATTCCGATTCCTGTCAAAACTGTGTTGCGTGTTTTTCTTTGCACATTAACGACAAAAGTCCTGCTTTTGTTTGAATTCCTCATTTTAAAAAAGACCAAATGCTCAAATACAATAAAAGCACAAGCTCAAGCGAGACGTTTTTCCTCATGTTTTTGAGATTGTAGGGTGAAAGCTGCAGCTGGCTACTAGTGCGGACTGAATGGGTGGCAACAGTGGGGAAATGGAATGAACTATGAACTGAACCAGTTCATTTTTGGAATGGTGAACTGAACTTTGAACTAGTTCAAGTAGAAAATGAAATTTGCCATCATTGTTGACAGCCTTCACAAGTACCAGTCCTAATGCAGGTATCGACCCGATACTGATACCCTTTATCAGTACTCACCCCTCCCTCATGAAAACATAAATCAACATTATGTGTGTTTGTGTGGGTGAAATAAAGAAAGAAAAAAATAAAGCTATTAAATTTGTATGCTGTCGCGTTGTTCATCCATCCATTTTCCATACGCTTATCCTCACTAGGCTCGCGTGCTGAGGCCTAAACCAGCTATCTTTGGGCGAGACGCAGAGTACACCGACCACCATATAAACAAACGACCATTCACACTCACATTCACACCTACGGGCAATTTAGAGTCTTCAATTAACCTACAATGCATGTTACTGGTATGAGGGAGGAAACCCACGCAGGCACGGGGAAAACGCGGGTCCTCAGAACTGTGAGGGAGACGTGTTAACCAGTCGTCCACCGTGACGTTCAGTGTATTTTGAATTCGTTTATTGGTGACTTGCCACATCCAATATGGCGGACGCACGCGTATTGCAGCAACGGGCCAACCCGCTCAATGAGGCATCCATGGAATTTCTCTATGGTTAGAACCCGAAACAGGATAAAGTCGCTCTACAATCTCTCGGCGTCGATGTACAAGTTGGCTGTTTATGCGGTGTCGAATCGAGAAGGATTCTTTTTTTGTTGTTGTTGTTTTTCAATCTTTATTTCCAACAACCAAAACAAATTAGTTTCATTACGTCACACATTGGCTTCTACTTCCGCTAGCGTCTGGCAAGTACTTACCGGAAGTAGAAAAGGGTGTCACTTGTGTTATGCACGACTGACCACTTTTCAACTTGTGCTAATTTTCTTTTTCAGTTACACAGATGGCTTACCCGGGATACGGTGGGGTGAGTACATTAAACGGCCTCAATATGTTTATTCGTCGTATTTTGTGTGTATGTCAGAGAGATAAATGACTTCCGGGTTGGGAAAAAAAAAATCATGAACATTTAACTAAAATGGTTACACCCGTTCAGTATTTCATTTCTATGCTGGTGAAGAACTATACTACATGACAAATCCCAGATCCAATAAAACATAAGTAGTGTGCTTACACTCACTTTAAGTTTGTCCGACGCACACCGCGGAGTCGAGCGCAAGGACGGCGCAGAGATCAGAATCAGAATCGTCTTTATTTGCCAAGTAGGTTCAAAAAACACCCAAGGAATTTGTTTCCGGTAGTTGAAGCCGCTTTAGTACGACAACAGACAGGCAATTGACAGAGAACACTTTGGAGACATAAAGACATTGAGAAAAACAGTCACTGAGAAATAAAGGGTTGTTAGTTATGTCGGCGAAAACTTGCCCGTATTTGGCGCTGGTTGCTAAGCGACCGAATAGGAAGTAGCCTGGCGGATTTTCCGCTCGTTTGGAAGTACAGTAGGCAGCTGGGCGATTTTAGGATCAGAAGTTTAGGGGTGCTGAGCTCCCGGCCCGGCAAGATAAATTTCACTGTTTTGTATATTTCAATGCAATTTCATTCCCACATTTATTAAAGAGAAGCATGGCACTTCTTGGGGAAAGTCTGTAACTAAACTGTCAAATCTTAAAATGGTTACTTAAACATTGAAATAACAAAAATATGAATGGCTTGGAATCCATCCATCCATCCATTTTCTGAGCCGCGTTTCCTCACGAGGGTCGCAGGCGTGCTGGAGCCTATCCCAGCTATCATCGGGCAGGAGGCGGGGTACACCCTGAACATAAAAACAAACAACCGTTCGCACTCACATTCACACCTACGGGCGATTTAGAGTTGTCAATTAACCTAACACGCATGTTTTTGGGATGTGGGAGGAAACCGGAGAGCCCGGAGAAAAGCCACGCAGGCACGGGGAGAACATGCAAACTCCACACAGGTGGCGCCGGGGATTGAACCCCAGTCCTCAGAACTGTGAGACAAACGTGCTAACCGTGCTGCCCTTTCCAGTTCAGTAAAATAATTAAAATGATGAAAAGCTCTCACATTGTAAATTACAAAGGTGGCATGCACTGTTTCACATTTTACCGTAATGCCGCCCCCCCCCCAAGAATTGTCAATAGTGCCGCCATTATAAATTTATGCCGCCATCTAGAGGTTATGAAAAAGCTGTACACATTCATTCTAATATGCTGCCACCTCGAGGTTATAAAAAAGGTGGAGCCTACACTTTCATTCCAATATGACAGGGGTATGTATGACTGCATATATGTTCAGTTGTGCTTATAAGTTTACATACCCTGGCAGAATTTGTGAAAGCTTTATTTATTTATTTGAATACGAGGGATGACTTAACAAAGCCATCATTAATTTCTTTATGGTTATGTTTTGTTTAATGATAATGCTTTTCTGAAAAGCTTGACAGTTTAATTTGAATCCCATTAAAATAAAATGTGTCTTGCCAGGCCCTTCATGTTTTCTTCAAAGAAATTTCCGACCTTGAGTCTATTTCCTTTCTTAGTATGGCAGCCCAATGCCGCCCCAAGGAATGCCTGGAGGACCAATGGGGAGACCCGTACTTGGTCACATGGGTGGACCAATGCTTGGCCCAATGGGAGGTGCACTGCCCCAGGGTGGTGGGTACTCCCCCTATGGAGGAGGCTATCAGGCCACGTATGGTGCTCTGGCCCCAGCTGCCAATGACCCAATGTGGGGTTACTTCACAGCCATTGCTGGCCAGGTATGAAAGGAACAAAACTGGCATCTGCAGCGTCTTCTGGCCAGCAGACCCAAGTACATGAGGTCTGACACTTGTGTACAGGACGGTGAGGTGGATGCAGTGGAGCTGCAGAGGTGTTTAACTCAATCTGGCTTCACTGGAACCTACAGCCGTGAGTGGCCTTCTCTATGCTAGGCCATGCAAAGCTGTGATTCTTTGTACAAATTGTTTTCTTCTTGTTGCAGCATTTAGCCTGGAGACATGCAGAATCATGATCGCGATGCTCGATGTATCCTTTTGCGCATCACTGCGGGTAACCGCGGCGGTAAGGTCATTGTACATGTTTACGCAATGTTGCGCCTTCACCACCCCATCACCAGAGAGACTTTACAGGTAAGATGGGCTTCAATGAGTTCAAGGAGCTGTTTGTGGCGCTGAACGGCTGGAAGCAGAACTTCACAATGTTTGACCGGGACAGGAGTGGTACTGTTGAGCCCCATGAGATGAACCAGGCAATCAGCTCAATGGGTGAGAGACAGATGAGAAAATGAAAAATATTACTTCAGTGCCATCTGGTGGTATCTTGATGCAGAGAATCTATGTTGAAGTGAGGGTATGAGCTTCATTTTGTTAGGCCGTAGCTTTGTCTGATAGAAGAAATGGCTTTGCCGCAATTACAAACCTTATTGTGTGGGCGTCGGTTACTTTGGATTTTTGCTGTTCACTGGTTCAGTGAACCTTCAAGGTAAAGCATCAATCCTGCCCTGCGCTTTTCATAAAACTCAGATGTTTTACAACACATCAAACAAGCAAAAACAGACAAAAATAAACAGGTGAATTGGTTGAGGGGTAAATGAAAGTTAAATGCAAAATGAAAAAGGTAAGTTTTTAACTTGTTTTGAATGATTGAATATAGGATAGGTGAGTTTGCAAATGCCGAACTGCAAATATGCGGGGTGCCATTGTATAGTGCTATTTGTCTTAATTAAAAAAAAAACTAAATTCAAGTAAAATTTGTATTGTAGTGGGGCTGGAACATATCAATGACATTTAAAGTTCATTTCAACGGGAAACATTTATTTGATATCTGAATACATTGAGTTAAGCGCTAGATCGCGGAAAACAAGTTCAACTTATTATAAGTCGAGGTAGCACTATATAACATTCTTCTTTTTTTTTTTTTTTTTTTTGTAACCACTAAACCAGGATACCGCATCAGTCCTCAGGCTCTGAACGCAGTCATCAAGCGCTACAACAAAAGCGGCCGCATCTACTTTGACGATTACGTGGCCTGCTGCGTCAAGCTTCGTGCACTCACAGGTAGCACGCGCGCTACGTGAGAACGAGCCAATGGTAGCTCTGTGACCGCCTTCGCACTTACTTGCATGTATATTCCCATTGCAGATCATTTTAAGAGGAGAGATACCATGCAGCAAGGTTCTGTACATTTTGGCTATGATGACGTAAGTCACAGTACCTTCCACATGTGCACGTGCGCTGTCTTCAAAATCACTTGGGTTCTATTCGTGCTACCTTTTGATAGGGATGTTCGATACCACTTTTTTTCATACTGATAACAGTACGAGTATTCACTCTGGAGTACTCAATGGTATCGAGTACTAATACCACTAGTACTTTTGATAACATCACATTTAAATTAACACAATAACAGATAATTTTGAACTAAGACCTTTCTCTCTTCCTTAATCACATGATGTTTTGCCAATGTGTCACATCCTTGCATGGTAGCGCCAACTATTGGTGGTGAGGACTTATCAATGTCAGATTTATTTATTTATTTAAAACATTATTTTTTTTTAAATCCCCCACACACACTTAAAGTATCGGTGGCTGTTGTCGGCAGCCTTCACCAGTACCCGATAGCTTGAAGTCAGGCCGGTATCGGCCCGATACCGATAGCTGGTATTGGAACTCGCTTTTCCCATCCCTAGGGGGGGAAAAAAAATATATAAAAAAAATAAATAAATGAATTATTATCCCTGATCTTTAATGTATGTCATGTGAAATGTTAAAACACAACACATAAAATGCATGTATGTATCATTTTGATCCCAACACAAAAACATATGGCAGCTAACCAGGAAGTGGCCACAGCTACGTTCCAAGTGTCCCGACTGCCTATACATTTTAACGTTTCCCAAATAATTTTTCCATTTTTATTGATGCTCTGTTATTTTTATTGTATTGCTTGATTTCTTTTAACTATATTTGTACGGTGACCCATCCATCCATTCTCTACCGCTTATCCGGGTCGGGTCGCGGGGGCAGTAGCTTCAGCAGGGATGCCCAGACTTCCCTCTCCCCAGCCACTTCATCCAGCTCTTCCGGGGGGATCCCGAGGCGTTCCCAGGCCAGCCGAAGGATGTAGTCTCTCCAGCGTGTCCTGGTTCGTCCCCGGGGTCTCCTCCCGGTGGGACATGCCCGGAACACCTCACCAGGGAAGCGTCCGGGAGGCATCCGAATCAGATGCCCCAGCCACCTCATCTGGCTCCTCTCAATGCGGAGGAGCAGCGGCTCTACTCTGAGATCCTCCCGGATGACCGACCTTCTCACCCTATCTCTAAGGGAGAGCCCGGACATCCTGCGGAGGAAACTCATTTCGGCCGCTTGTATCCGGGATCTTGTTCTTTCGGTCACGACCCACAGCTCATGACCATAGGTGAGGGTAGGAACGAAGATCGACCGGTAAATTGAGAGCTTCGCCTTTCGGCTTAGCTCTTTCTTTACCACAACAGACCGATACAAAGTCCGCATCACTGCAGACGCTGCCCCGATCCGCCTGTCGATCTCCCGTTCCATTCTTACCTCACTCGTGAACAAGACCCCAAGATACTTGAATTCCTCCACTTGGGGCAGGATCTCATCCCAGACCTGGAGAAGGCATGCCACCCTTTTCCGACTGAGAACCATGGTCTCAGATTTGGAGGTGCTGATTCTCATCCCAGCCGCTTCACACTCGGCTGCGAACTGCTCCAATGAGAGTTGGAGGTCACGGCTTGATGAAGCCAACAGAAACACATCATCTGCAAAAAGCAGAGATGCAATACAGAGGCCACCAAACCGGACCCCCTCTACGCCTCGGCTCCGCCTACAAATTCTGTCCATAAAAGTTATGAACAGAATCGGCGACAAAGGGCAGCCTTGGCGGAGTCCAACCCTCACCGGGAACGAGTCCGACTTACTGCCGGATATGCGGACCAAACTCTGACTCCGGTCGTACAGGGACCGAACAGCCCGTATCAGGGGGTTCGGTACCCCATACTCCCGAAGCACTCTCCACAGGACTCTCCGAGGGACACGGTCGAACGCCTTCTCCAAGTCCACAAAACACATGTAGACTGGTTGGGCGAACTCCCATGCACCCTCGAGGACCCTGCCGAGGGTGTAGAGCTGGTCCACTGTTCCACGGCCAGGACGAAAACCACACTGCTCCTCCTGAATCTGAGATTCGACTTCCCGACGGACCCTCCTCTCCAGCACCCCTGAATAGACCTTACCAGGGAGGCTGAGCAGTGTGATCCCCCTGTAGTTGGAACACACCCTCCGGTCCCCCTTCTTAAAAAGGGGGACCACCACCCCAGTCTGCCAATCCAGAGGCACTGTCCCCGATGTCTACGCGATGTTGCAGAGGCGTGTCAACCAGGACAGCCCCACAACATCCAGAGCCTTTAGGAACTCCGGGCGAATCTCATCCACCCCCGGGGCCCTGCCACCGAGGAGCTTTTTAACTACCTCGGTGACCTCAAACCCAGAGATAGGAGAGCCCGCCTCAGAGAACCCACACTCTGCTTCCCCATGGGAAGGCGTGTCGGTGGAATTGAGGAGGTCTTCGAAGTATTCTCCCCACCGACTCACAACGTCCCGAGTCGAGGTCAGCAGCGCCCCATCCCCACTACTATACACAGTGTTGCACTGCTTTCCTCTCCTGAGACGTCGGATGGTGGACCAGAATTTCCTCGAAGCCGTCCGGAAGTCTTTCTCCATGGCCTCACCGAACTCCTCCCATGCCCGGGTTTTTGCTTCAGCGACCACCAGAGCTGCATTCCGCTTGGCCAGCCGGTACCCATCAGCTGCCTCAGGAGTCCCACAGGCCAAAAAGGCCCAATAGGACTTCTTCAGCTTGATGGCATCCCTCACCGTTGGTGTCCACCAACGGGTTCGGGGATTGCCACCACGACAGGCACCGACCACTTTATGGCCACAGCTCCGGTCGGCCGCCTCAGCAATGGAGGCGCGGAACATGGTCCTCTCGTACTCTATCTCCCCCGCCTCCCCCGGAACATGAGCAAAGTTCTGTCGGAGGTGGGAGTTGAAACTCCTTCTGACAGGGGATTCTGCCAGACGTTCCCAGCAGACCCTCACAATACGTTTGGGCCTGCCACGTCGGACCGGCATCTTCCCCCACCATCGGAGCCAACTCACCGCCAGGTGGTGATCAGTTGACAGCTCCGCCCCTCTCTTCACCCGAGTGTCCAAGACATCCGGCCGCAAGTCCGATGACACGACCACAAAGTCGATCATCGAACTGCGACCTAGGGTGTCCTGGTGCCAAGTGCACGTGTGGACACCCTTATGCTTGAACATGGTGTTCGTTATGGACAATCCGTGACGAGCACAGAAGTCCAATAGCAGAGCACCGCTCGGGTTCTGATCGGTGGGGCCGTTCCTCCCAATCACGCCCTTCCAGGTCTCACTGTCATTTCCCACGTGAGCATTGAAGTCCCCCAACAGAACAATGGAGTCCCCAGCGGGAGCGCTCTCCAGCACCCCCTCCAAGGACTCCAAAAAGGGTGGGTACTCTTAACTGCTGTTTGGTGCATAGGCACAAACAACAGTCAGGACCCGTCCCCCCACCCGAAGGCGGAGGGAGGCTACCCTCTCGTCCACCGGGGTGAACCCCAACGTACAGGCGCCGAGCCGGGGGGCAATAAGTATACCCACACCTGCTCGGCGCCTCTCACCATGGGCAACTCCAGAGTGGAAGAGAGTCCAACCCCTCTCGAGAGGACTGGTACCAGAGCCCAAGGTGTGTGTGGAGGTGAGTCCGACTATATCGAGTCGGAACTTCTCGACCTCACACACCAGCTCGGGCTCCTTCCCTGCCAGAAAGGTGACATTCCACGTCCCTAGAGCCAGCTTCTGTAGCCGGGGATCGGATCGCCAAGGTCCCCGCCTTCGGCTACCGCCCAGCTCAACTACATTTGTACAACTATATTTGTACGGTGACCCTAACCAGGATAAGCGGTGTTGAAAATGGATGGATGGATGGAATAGGTTTGAAATGATCAAAATTAACTTCAAATAAACATTTTAATTTAACATAACAAAAGGAGGGTTCTATTTTATTTATATAGATTTTTTTTTAAATGTAGTATCTTGTTGTTATTACATCAATGGTTCACCTTTTAGCAATGTGAGTCTTTGAAAGCTTGGGCTTTTCTGTCAGGAAATATCGATCGCTTGGCGTATTTGTGGAACAACGACACAACAAACACACCAAAGCCTTTTTTTGCGAAACTGTTTATGGTGGTTATTATGCAAAAGTGCAGAATGGCTTTCTCACAACACATTTCCAGTAATAGGCGGATAACAAAATATTCTCAAGTAAATATAATCAAAATATAACTTGGTTGTTTAACTTCACACTTGATGAATGATGGACAGTCACTGCAGAGAGCCGACTATTTGTATACAAATAATAAAAAGCCTATTTTCCATAATATGTCCCCTTTAACTCATTCACTACCAGCCGTTTTCAAAACCTTGTTCGCCATTCACCAGTTGTTTTGACCAGTTTATAATCTGATATTTTTATTATATATATTTTTAATTGTTGTGTTGGATGCAGCTTCAGTGTTCGGTCTGTTCTTGATTTGATAAAATTCTCTTGTTCTCTTGCAGTTCATCCTTTGCACTATGTCCATTTAAGTGCTGCTGGTGGGCGGAGCAACCATGCCAAAATCCTTTGGCGAGCCAATCAGGCATTGCCGCCGGACCAATCACTGTACAGCAAAAGCAATCGTGGCCAGTCGGGTCCCTGGAGGGTTATAGGCGTGGGACCATTTTGCTTGTAAAGCTTGCTATAACATTAATGTATTTGCTTATAAATGGATATATACACATACTAGTATAATTTAAAAATGTGTCAAGCCAAAGGTAGAGTCATAGTTTGGAAAAGAGATTTGGTGACACCTGTGCCATTTTTTTTTGAAGTGGAGTGAAGATCGTGCTGTCTTATAACAACTTTATATAAATCTATTTTAAATGTATGCAAAGTATCAAGTTGTATTTTTGTAGCCCCCAAAAGAGACTGCACGTAACCGAGGCTGTAGTAGATCATATTTTGTTACTCACAAAGCGTTTTATAAATCCTGTATGCTTTGTGTTCATTGACTTTGTAGAATTGTGCATTTTTCTAGTGTACTTAACATTTTGTTCAATTTCATTAAAGAACACAGACACAGGATTAACTGTGGAAAAAACGATGCCTTGTATTACATCCTGGCAAACAACAACAAACATGCATTAAATGAATTGTGACCAGCACTAGATTTTATAATGTGCCATTTATATTATTCAGTACAGCATTTTATTTTTAATGAATTTTGAAAAATAAGTACCAGTTTCATGTGAAGGCTATTGGACGCCAAGTTAAGTTGTGAATATTGAATGTTCTTTCTTTTCCGACTACACCGCTCTCAAATATTGAGGGACATTGGGCTTTTGGGTCAAAGGTGTTTGATTCACGAATGGACCGATACATTTCCTAGTTCAATTACAATTGTTTTTTGGAGAGACTGGAAGAGTCACAGAAAGCCATAGAAATGTTCGTGGCTCTAGTTAGGGATGGGTAAAAATATTGATTAATCGATGCATCACAATATTCCTCTCCCCAGTTCAATATCGATTCAGGTAGTCCTCTTAATCGAGCCACCATCTGGCCACTAGAGAGCTCAAAACTACATGTGCACGCTCAGCAATAAACAAATGGAAGGTGGAGATATGATATTATTAAAATAAATTATTGCGATGTTTATCACAATTTCCAAGAGGTAATGGATATTAATCAACTTTATATGCACTGGATTTTTTTCCAGTGTTCATACAGACCTGTCATGTTTTTTTTCTTTACTTTTGTACTCCATAAACACAAATAAGTTATCACTGTACGCTTTTTATTTTCGGTTGTTTCGTTGCTCAAAAATGAGGTGACATACAATATATGTTCACATACACAGGAAAATAAATATCTTAAAAACCTCAAAATTACCCGAAATATTTGTGCATTTCTACTTACTAAATTGATATATTAAGGAACATGCGTCACAAACCAAAAATACTCTGTAAAAAAAACATGCACATCTCATGTCACTGACAGTGTTGTATTTAAAATACATTTATAGTAGATTATGATCTTATATGTTCTGTACACAGTGTATATATAAATGGATTTAAGAAATCCAAATTGCAACTAGCAAGGGATATTCTGTAAAGGAATGGAAGTTTATCTTTGTTGTTGTTCCTTTGCATATTCAACTTCTTTCACCCTGAGTCAAAACTTAGGAGAAGGTCCTTAGTTGTCTTGGGAACGTTGGGGATGGCAACGTGTAAGGAAGCCACGGGTCACAAATGGGTCTGCGGAGTCCCGTTGGTACTGAGCTGCAGCGAGCGCGCGCAGTCTGAAGACGGCCTCAGGGGATTCTGGCAGTGGCGTCGTTCGACAGAGGACACGCTTCGAGTCCCTGCTTGCATCCAACTGCGTTCGTACCTGGAAGAGTCTCTGTGCGGCGCAGGAACGGGGAGGTGGCGCTCAGTCGGACCTCTTCTGGGCCAGGAGTCTTAAAAAAAAAAAAAAAAAGTCAGAACACAAGTATGGAATGAATTTGAATAGGAGTTGGATGAATTTTAAATGAAATTCCATCCAGTTGTGGAAGTGGATATATATATATATATATATATATATATAAAAAAAAGTCTACACACCCCTGTTCAAAAGTTTTTGTGTTGTAAAAAATTGACCAAGATAAATGATTTCAAAACTTGTTCCATTTGTTTAAATATGATCTATAACCTGTGGAACTCAATGAAAAAAAGTAAATGCGATTTTGATGCACAAGTGTGCACACCCTCTCATACGTGGGGGGCGTGGCTGGCTTCAGAATGAACATTGAAACATTTTAAATGGTAGTCGGCACACAGCTGCTAACATTTAAAGTGCCTCTGATTAACCACCTGCTAATTTCAGATGTTCTAGTAGGCTTTCCCTGATATCTTTTGCCTGAAGGTTTTGCGCAAACACTGACGCTTCCGTTGGACTGCCCCAGGGCATCTGTGGCTACACGTGTAGCTTCCCACCACGAGGGTGTGAACCAATGTTTTTTTTCCCCGTCTTTTCATCAACTTTGGAGGGATGTCAAGTTGTTCGTAATATTTTCTCAACTTGGTGATGACTGTCTTCATTGTGTTCCACGATGCATTTAATGCCCTGGAAATTCTTTTGTAACGTTCTCCAGACTGTTAGGAAATCCTTCTGATGCTGTGGAAGGTCTTGCAGACCATGGCTTGTTCTGTAAGCTGTGACTAGAAAAATGTCAAGAAAAGCCTACTAGAACATCAGAACTTTATTTTGGGTTAATCAGGGTTAAGATTTTCTTTTTTTTTTTTTTTTTTTTTTTTTCCAATCGAGTCCCAAACTATGTGAGGACCGTTTTTTAGTCTACCAGAGGCAGAGGCGGAGTAGGACTGAGTCTGGGAGTCGCCTGGATGGCCGAGGACTCCGGCTGCTCCCTGATGGTCAGCCTCGGGCACGCCGGAGCGGACGGTGCTGTAAGCGGGCGGGAAGGCGGTGGTTTGCCTCTGGAGGAGCCGGAGGATGGCTTGTACGTCGGCCGTCATCTGGGACTCCAGCCTGTAAGCCGAACACCGTAAGGTCGCATGACCACGTCGTATCCCACCGGGCGCTTTTAGACCTTAGTTTCCCTTCCGCACCTGTCGAGGTGCTGTTGCAGTCTGTCCAGCCGCTGCTCTACTTCAACATAGCTGAGGTCTGTATCGACGTCCTCCTCCCCAGTAGGCGTGGCCGGACACAGGGACGACTCCTTCACCTCGACTCGGCAGCCTGCACGCACAAAAATCTCTCAGCACAAAACCAGACCCGCAACCAAGCAATCCAAGAAAGTAAGGTTTTTTTTAAAAAACCTGGAAAACGTTTAACATTTTGGCATTATAGAGCTCATTCATATACTGGAGCAGTCACAGAACTATGCATATCCACACATGTACATACGCACTGCATTGATTGCTATTATGATTATAAATGCGCTATGACAACTTTGGATTGATACTATAATAATAATAATAAGGTTAGGGTTTCAGGACAGTGTTACTGTTTCAAATTAGGGTTTCAAAACACGGTTAGTGTTTCAAAGTAGGGTTTAAAAATGGCGTTAGGCTTCAAAAACAGGGATAGGGTTTTAAAAACAGGGTTAGGGTTACAAAGTAGTCCGCTAAGCTAAATGCAGACTTGTGAACTGGTTTGACATGTCCAACTTGGGGGAGGCGGCATTTGTGAATCATATTTTGGGGAAAAAGCACATAAGTCATCCTGTGGCTTTGCTCTGTATTTTGCACGAGCTACGTTGCTAGAATCTTCTGGAATCGATAACAATAAGGATGATAATTGGAATAATAAGAAGCAAATCTCAAATGTCACAAATGATTTGAGTTTTTCACCGAGAAGTCTGGAAATTAGGGTCTGGAGAATTGTGGAATTTTGAAATCTGAAATTTGTCGGCATAGTAACCCTGTATTTGTAAGTAGTTTACAGAATGAAAACATATTCATTTTCCTCAATAAATAGATCATCAGCAGTGGTCTGTATTTTTCCCAGAGCTGTCTAATTGACAGACAGAACAAAGTTTTGTGTATTCTCACGGCTATTATGGGACATAACTCGATTCCTTGTGTTCCTCGTCATGGGAAGGAAAGCCTCCATCCTCACCTTTTCCACGGACCTGCGCGCCATCTCCGGACGTGCCGATCCCGAGAATGCCAGAGCGGTCGTCCGTCACCGGCGGGTAGCCCAGTTCGCCGGCACAGCAGGGCTTCTGTTCCTCTTTCCCCTCCCTGCTGCTTGTCTTCTCCTCGACCTCCTCTTCCTTGTCCTCGTCTTCGTCCATGGCAGAATCTCCCTGCTGATTGGCTGCAGGGGAGGACGCGCAGATTTGCCTCCGCTTGGTGTGACACAATGTTGCTGCGGGCTCCTTTTGTAGAGAAACTGGAACAAAGCGCAGGTATCGGGAATCAGGAAACTCGAATCTAAAGAGATCCAATGCAAGCGCTTGGGCTGATTGATTAATAATCAATTCATCGAGTTTTGGTCAGGCCAATTTTTTTTTTTATCCAAAAATTGAGAATTTTTCTTTGCACTTACCATCTTTCTTCGCGTGATGGAAGCAAACAGAGAGGCGCTAGTTTACAAAAGTTTAGTCAGAAATTTGAAATTGTTTCAGGTTTGCAGTGTCAGAAAATGAGCAAAAAAACAAAACAAA
This sequence comes from Phyllopteryx taeniolatus, assembly GCF_024500385.1. Classification (NCBI taxonomy): domain Eukaryota; kingdom Metazoa; phylum Chordata; class Actinopteri; order Syngnathiformes; family Syngnathidae; genus Phyllopteryx; species Phyllopteryx taeniolatus. The sequence goes on from NC_084502.1 coordinate 1,368,626, forward strand.
ACAAAAATCCGCTTCTAAGTTCAAAGGTTGTTGCAACCAAAAGTAGTAGTAGTAGTAGTAGTACATTTATTCAATATTTCAAATGGAGACACGCAGTAGACTGGGAGAAACGTTTTCCTGTGCGCAACTCGGAAGATCGCGAGTCCCAAAAGTTCCGCTCAGAAGCAGACGACACCAACGGAATCGTTTTCAAGTTGTTGTGCGTCCGACAAGAAAGGAGAACAATTGTGGAGTCAAACGCGCTGCACTTTAAAGCTGAAGTTTGCAGTAAAAAAAATAAAAAAAAATGTTTGTCAAATATGTTAAAACTGTCTCCATGACCTGAGTGTAGAAGTTTATTAAAATAATATTTTGAGAGAAAAAAAAAACCCATCTCCTTTAGCCTATGAGCTAGTGTATTGACAAGAGGCATGACTGTGTCAATCATTTGCGTCACTTTGACATTTTGATTTTACCCTCTGACCAAAATGATATGGTGATTAACTCATTCACTGCCAGCCTTCCCAGTTAACATGGATATTTGACTTCTAAAGCCGCCAATGGCAGTGAATGTGTTAATAAAAGGCAGTTCTAACATACCAGCGGAAGCCTTCCTGGTGCATGACACTCTCCTTCGACTGGTTATAGCGTCAATGTTGGAAGCGGTGTCTTGTGGGTTGGTTGTCTGGGTGGTTCAAATGGGATACAAATCAAATGCATTGTTATAAAACACGCTAGTAAGGAATTATAAAATTCAATTTGTGCATTTAGAATTGTTTGAATGTTGGCCTCTCTTGGTTTGGGATGAACTGCTGTTGTAACTACAGCATGGAACATAAACGTGACCTGCCTGTTGCATCTTGCTTTTCATGCATTATTATTATGATTATTATTATTACGAGGGCTGTGCATGAATCGGTGTTGACTCGAATTGGGATCGAATCAGATTTTTTGGATTTGAATCAGAACAAACCTTAGAATATCATACTACTTACGTCATTCTTAAACTGCATTTACTAAAAAAAATGCCGAATTTTTGTGCTTCGTTATTCACAAATTCACAGTTTTTTTTCTTTTTCTGTGGAGCCTATCACCTTTTTTTTGGGAAAAATGGATACATACCTTGGCATTTTCATCACAAAGGTCGAAGGTCAACTCCAGGTTCGTGATGAAATGCTCAGCAAACTCTGGGTACATATCCAGAACCTCCAAGAGCTCCTCCCGCTGGATGGTGTGCAGGTCGCAGTAGCTCAGAACCCGCACATCAGCGCAAGATTTCCCCGGCTTGGCGGACAGGTGGATCATTTCGCCAAAAGTATCGTTCTTGCCTGCAGAAGACCGGGTTGAGCCACTAATTAGTATTTATAATTTTTTTTCCAAGGGACCTGCCATTTGCAATGGCCAGGCTGGGTAGCGGCGCTCTGTTTGGATCCGAACAAAATTCGACCTAACATTTTAGAGCATGGGCACACAGAGATGCTTTTTTTCCCATATCGGTTAAATACTGAATGGCGATGAGCGATGTAAAAACGTCTTCACTTCTGATCACTCATTAGAAAGGGTAAAACAAAAATTCAACATTGAAGTCAAAGGGAGATATTCAGCACTTTGACCTCCTTGGAGCGGAATAATAACAGGTCCAATCGAATGGCTATGCGGCAGAAATGGGATTTCATTTGAGACCAGACGCATGTCTCACCAAGCGGTAGGCAGTCGGAAGGAATTGAACCTTTTGAGTTGTTTTTAGCTATCGCTCTCTCTAGCGAGCATGTGCCCACGCCACCTGATGCAACGCACACTCAGAGGATTTCCTCTCCCTCTCATCGTGATGGCAGGGAAAGTTTACAATTGTATCATCAAAAAAAAAAAAAAATAAATAAATAAAAATGTCAAAGCCATGCCTGGGAAAAAGGCACTCATGACCACTTTTTCAAGGGTTCCCCATCCGGAGTTTTTAATCCTGTTTGATTGCAGTGATTGCCTCGAACAATTTTACAACACAATTGGAAGTTAAGGATATATTAATTTTTTGTCCAGAACACTTTCAATATATTTTTGGGATACGGCAGCAGTGAATTTAATTCTGTTGGACGTTGCCGACGTGAACCGGCGCTAAATAATGTGGAGGTGTGACAGTTTCAGACCCACCCAAGATGGCTACGACAACATCTTCTCTGAGGATCTCGATGGAGCCGCGTGTGACGAAATATAGCATGCTGAGCACGTCTCCGCTATGGACCAGCGTGTCTCCAGGGGGGGCGTGCGTGGTCTTGAACCTCGTGGCCAGGGCTCGGAGGCAACCTTTCGTGGCGCCGTGAAAGGCCTTGCAGCCCTGCAGGAGGTTCTTGTTGAGGTGAAGGCAGATATCTGCCTGTAGGCACTCTGGGAAACCCTTCAGCACCTAAAAGCAGACATATTTGTGGTTAAAGCTAGTCCACGATTTGGTTCTTACGTTAAGTTAAGGCGATTGACAGTGCTGGAGTTTTAGTTTATCATAATTTGTTCAGAAAGGACCGTTTTTCGTGTGTGTATACATTTCTTAAACCTTCCTTAGTTTGTGGGGATTGTTTTTTTTTATTACAATACTGTCCTGCATCAGCTTATTTATTTCTCCATACAGACCTGTTTACATTTTATTTTTATATAGGCTGAAGCATTCCGTGACGATCAGACACAAGTACAGGTACTTGGGCAATTCATAGCCCATCGCATAATGCTAACATAATATGTCTACATGACCTAATATCAGTCACAGCTATTTAAGCATTTTCAAAACCTACAAAGTGATAGCAATATCTTTTTTTCAACGAAGTCAATGACTCAAATAATTTGCTAATCTTAAAACAAAGCATTTTAAAACCAGAGTGATGCTAATATGCTGTTTTAACAGTAAAACTATAGGGCAGTGGTTCCCAAAGAGGGGGGCGCGCTCCCTTGGGGGGGGCGAGAGAAATTGCAATGTGTGAAATAAACTGCAATGGAGTGTGTTTTTATTTATTTTATTTATTTTTGTGTGTGTGTGTGTGGGATTTCTTATGAACCAAAGGGGGGGGGGGGGGGGGGCAGCAGAGAAAGTTTAGGAACCACTGCTATGGGCTATGCACTGGACCATCATAATACGAACAGTAGCAGCGTTAACAAATGGTACGTATATGTACCTCCTGCTCTCACCAGAGTGGTCCGATCGTTCCATTTCACGTGAGGCAGACATGAAAAAGACAAGTAGTTGTAAGTACTGTCAACACTAGTGGGATGCACATGAGATACTGGAAGAAGCATAGATGCAGTGAGAAACAAACTTAAAGGAGACATTACGCTAATCACATAATATTCAAAGTAAAGACCCGTGTTTTTGGAAACAAGGAATTAGTCATTTTCCCATAATATGTTCCTGTAAATTGTTTCGAAGCAGAATGATGTATGAACTGATGCATGACCTCAGCCATCTTCAAAATCTGCGATAAAGTTACTGTAATTGTACTGCATTTTGATACATCTTTAAGGTGTCTCACTTTGCGTTGCATGCCATACTGAAACGAGCAGAATGCGTTCCTCTCATACCATATTCATGTCGATGCCGTTGGTGTACGTCCAGGCATGCTGAAAATATTCCTCCAGCCGCTGCCTAAGCGGGTTCGGGATCTGGTGAAAGCGGATGAATTCTTTGACACGAAGCATCTGGAGGTGATAACGAGCCGTGCTGGAATACAACCTCTGGATGATGGCCGACACGTTCCCGAAGATGCTGGCGTACATCAGCGCTGGCGAACACAAAACGTCCGGAGAGGGTTTTAGACCTATTGCGAGATTCAGTGCATTGCGGCTTTTTTAAAAATCATATTCATATTGAGCATAATTCGCCATAATGCAGCATTTTGAGGCTACGGTGTATTTTTTAAAAATTTTCCGTGGTAAAATAAATGCTTCCTAGCCTAAAACTTTAAAAGTAAAAAAACAAAACAAAACATGAAAACATATTACAAGGAACAAAATGTATGGTAGAGGTTCATAGGAGAGTGAGGAAGATTAGTAAGAGGCTGGGGAGGGTCATACAGCTTTAAAATATGTATAAATCATTTTTAAAAAATATGTGGCGGACTTCATCTGTTGGTCTGGAACCTAAAACCTGCGATAAACGAGGCATTGCTGTGTTTCAGCCGGGCCTCCTGTTGGCCAATTCCACAAGGGCTACCGTATGCGCAAATGTGACGATTCCGATTGAGTCGCTCACATCCGATGAGCATGACACAAATGGAAAAGATCTTCTCCGAGTTGGTGTTGGGGGAGACGTTGCCAAAGCCCACGCTGGTCAGACTGCTGAAGGTGAAGTACAGCGCAGTCACATACTTGTCTTTGATGGACGGCCCGGAGCTCGGGTCGCTGTAGTTATATTTTTTCCCTAGGAGAGAGCAATCGGAGTATTATAAAGTGTCACAGGTTTGATTAAATAAAACTAACAAGACGCAGTCACCTATGGACAAGCCCAGGTTGTCCAGCCAGCCGATCTTGTGCTCCAAGTATGGCTTCTCCACATTGCCGATGGCATACCAGATGCAGGCCAGCCAATGAGCGATTAGGGCAAAGATACACATTAGCAGCATCAGCACGGCGGCGCCGTACTCGGAGTAGCGGTCCAGCTTGCGCGCGACGCGTACCAGACGCAGGAGGCGGGCGGTCTTCAGCAGACCAATTAGGGTGGTGGTCTGCAATGCGACGAAAGGACACTTGGAATTATGCAGAGCAGAGCGAAGCCCCGCTTATTTGCGGTTCGCGTTCGCAAATTCACCGTTTGCGATAGGACGTGGCCTCGCCCATTTGCTGAAAAATCTGTGTTCGTTCTGTAATGCTCGAAAGATGCCACAAGATGGTGCCAAAGCCAATATAATAAGAAAGCAGTCATTGGTGTCTAGGAAGTATGTTGAAGTGACACACCTCGACAGAGAGAGACTTACATCTTTGTATGTCGGGGAGCAGCTAAGTTTAGCCTGGGCTGTTAGTGGAAGTTCTGGATGTTATCTTCGCCTCATGTACATGCGGGCTCGCACTTTCAGGGAACTTTTTCAAAATCATGTGTAAGCCATTTCTCTTTGATGGTAATGTCTTTGAAATGTGTTTTGGTATTATTGCCAGGGCTCGCTCCCGACTCCCTGCGAAAAGCGCCATTGTCTATACAGTAAAGGGCGTTACAGAAAATATGCAAATAGGTGAGTTTTTCAGCGAATCGCTGAGGTTTGGTTCCACGGAAAATCCTCAAAAAGGCGAATTTGGGAAGAGTGAAGCGCAAATGTGAGGGGGCTTACTTTATTTCAGTCAGACCCAAAATCGTGGCCTCGGCAAAGAACTACGGTGGCCTTTGCAGATCATTTAAACTGGTTACACGTCTTTTTTACAGTTGTGTGAGAGTTAAGAATGTTAAGATGTCACTTAAACATTTCCATTTTTTTTTTTTTTTTTTTTACAAATAATAATAATAAGGAGCAAGTGCTGCTACATCATACTGAATAAATAAACCGGACCGGATCATAAAAGAAAAAAGATCAAAGATTTCCATGCGATTGCCAATTAAATCAGTAATAAAAGAAAAAGAAAAAGAAAAAAAAGGATTCTTTGTGGGAAATGGTTTCTAGGCAACCCTGCAAGATTAGGCCAAGATTACAGCAGGTTTCAAAACAGACACTATTTCAGCACTAAGCAACTCACAGTTTAAGGCACTAAATCTGCAAAAAAAATGTATTTCCACTTTCAGGGGGCTAAAAATAACCACCCCTTTTCACCTCCTCCATCGGTCAGTTACCTATACGACAAGGACGTAGTGTGTCTCTCGGCATGGCATCGCTCAAATGTCGTCAAATGTTTTTTTTTATTTTATTTTTTTTATCTTATTCTACACTGCGGCCAGTCCCCCTGGCTGAGACCCCGAGAAATTAAAAGATATCCAGCAAGAACATGGTCACAGCGGTTGAAAGGCAAATGATCACATTTGATTTAATACACTCTATATAACAGTTTTCAAGCTGGATCGGATTTTTATAGCTACACGTATACTGTAAATTTTTTCTATCGCGTTGAATGGTGGCAGTCAAAATATTAAAACTGTGACTCCACACAAATCCAGAGATTTATTTAAGATATGTTTTCCATAACAACAGTCAGTATGAGTGCAGTTTTAGTGCTACTGGAAACTGCAACACAACTCCCCTAATAATAATAATAACACATGACATCTTTTCATAATCTCTGTAAATAAAAGGCACAAGGGCACTTCTGGGCGGCCGAACGCGAGTGACTACTCAGAAGGTTTACACTGCACAGGATTATTAGCGTCTCACCTCGTCAGATCCCGATCCAAAGATGAGCAGGTCAAAGGGGATGGCGGCCACCATGTCTATGAGGAACCAGCCTTTAAAGTAGTGGACGGCGATCTTGCCTGCGTGGCTGACCACCTCCTCGTTGTTGTTGACGTACGTGGTCCGGAAATTGATGAGGATGTCCACGATGAACATGATGTCCACCATCAGGTCCACCACGTTGAGCGGCGAGCAGGAGTAGCCGCACTGCCGTCTTTCCAGCTCCTCGATGTCGTTGAGGAGGAAGGCGGCCGAGTAGGGCGTGAAAATGGCCGTGTAAATGACCAGCAGCAGGATGAGCCAGTCCCACATGGCTTTGAAGGGGCTGTAGTGAAGGATGGTGCACTTGTCCATGCGCTGGCTCTGGAGTTTGTACTCCGGCAGCACATCGGCGCCCAGTGAAAGGACCTGGAGAGGGTGACGGGTCATTGTGAACCCAAGTTCGGACAATCCTTTTTTATTGGCCAGAGAAGGCATTTTCATATGGGCTGCTTTCTCATCATTTTGGTTAGAACCACTGCACTCCATTTTTTTTTTGTCATCTGAGCACTGAGCAACTCCACTTTAGCCAGGGCCGTCACTAAGGTTTAACAGATTGGGGATTCGCCCCCCACAATCAAAGCTGATCAAACTTTTGCAAACTAAAAACACAATCTTCGACCGCGGGGTGGGGTTGGTGGGTGCTGCTTGCAATGGAAGTTTTACAACCTTCAATCGCAAGCGTCAAGGGGCGGGCGTGCTGCTGTAATACTGTAACAATGTACTTCGCCCACGCCTGCAGTGTCCACTGTACACTACTTGACTGAAAAAGTGAAGGCTTCGTCATGCTTTAATTCCACTATACTGTACGTTACAAACGCAGACTTACAATTTATTTTCCTCATAAAAGCAACCTGAACATCAACAAGTCACACTCACTGCACGGCCCACCGTCCGACTATGTGATTAAAATAAGAATGCAAAAAAATAGCATTCGCATGCTTGATGGAGAGGGGCGTCACATACTTTTTTTCCACAATTCGCGGCAGTGCTCAGCCCTTTTTACTGTATACCTGTTATGTATTCACATGACCTCACCTGTGTGACTTTATCCGTGACATTGTGCGTGCGGTCTTTGACCTTGGGTGCGATCACAGTTTTGTCCGAAGACGGCGTGGAGGGGCACTTCTTCTCCATGTTGGCCTCCGAGAAGTTAAGTGTGATGAGGGGAATCTTGTTGATTGTGCTGTACTTGTTGAGGTTGGAGTCAGAGGTGGAGCAGAGCAGACTTGATTTGATCTGGATGAGAGGCCCTGAGGAAACGAAAGCAAAGGGGATTGATTGCAATGACACGCGAAGCGAAGCATGGAGTGAGTTGAAACGCATCACAGGGCAGACGATACAACATCACTTCCGACACACTCTTATGGGAGCCCCCAGGTTGGGGAGCACTGACCTTTGACTCAGCTACTCTACATGCGCCCCCCTTGTGTTGGCTATTATTTAAAACAGGCACAGTAATACACTATGAAAAGTAAAACGGTGCTACCTTGACATACAAGTGCCCCAATCAACGGGTTTTTCAAGTTACGAGCCCTTGCTTGGTCCATTTGGTTTTTGCTTCGTGTTGTTTGCCAACATATTCATTACAAGCAAGCTTCAGCTACACCCCCGCTGGAAATGAATTAAAAAAAAGGAGAGCAACAGTTGCACATGCACTTTCAGCCATTTTCTGAAAAGTACAAATGGTCAAAAACATGAAAACAAAATGAAAACCCAACTGATTCATGTCTGGTTATCACAGAAACTCATCTAAAATTTCAACTAGTAATTCAAAGTAGCGGCGGCACGGTGGACAACTGGTTAGCACGTCTGTGTCACAGTTCTGAGGACCCGGGTTCAAATCCTGCCTCGCTTGTTTGGAGTTCGCATGTTCTCCTTGTTCCTGCGTGGTTTTTCTCCGGGTACTCCGCTTTCCTCCCACATCCCAAAAACTAATTGAAGACTAACTTGCTCGTAGGTGTGAATGTGAGTGTGAATGCTTGTTTGTTTATATGTGCCCTGTGATTGGCTGGCAAGCAGTCCAGGGTGTACCCCGCCTCTCGCCAAAGTCTCTCATTGGGGCCAGCATGCCCAGTCACATTTCTTCCCACATTCAACCAATCTTATTGACAAGCGACCACAAACGGACAAAATCTCATTTATTTATTCCAACACACGATCGATCCAAGACTTCGGCACAACCCGTGCAGCCGGCATGCTTGAATTGTGCGCTGACCAACAGATGTCTTAGAAATGGGATACATTGGAAATGCAGGAAGCTTCCCTTTGTTACCTTTGATATTGGGGCCATTGTCTGCGATGGCAGCAATAATAGCAGGGAAGGTGTGAGGGGACCAGCAGAAGATGAGAAGTGAGGAAAAAAAGAGCTTTTGTCGGCAAACTGGATCTGACATGAACCCAGATGAGCAATATTCATTACTTTGTGGTCGAAATATAACTGTATCAGATTTCAAATTCCAAAAACAACAGAAGGGTAGCAATGAGAGCTACACTTCTACTTTCCCACAGTGAATCATCCTCTTCCAGATCTTCTGCTCTTAACTTCAGCTATCTGCAAGTTTCCCTGAACCACATCCATAAATCTCTTATTTGGTCTTCCTCTTTGCCTACTATCTTCTTGCTGCATTTTCAGCATCCTTCTAACGATGTATCCAGTGTCCCTCCCTCAGCACGTCCAAACATCTCAATCTGGCCTCTCTAGTTTCCAGTCTGTGCTCTCCCTCTGATGAGCTTATTTCTGATCCTTCTTAAATTCGAAAATCCAAATTTAAGCTCTTCAAATGTCTTGAATTCACTGGCAACGTAAATTATTTTAAGCAGGTCTTAATTTCCTTATGTTCATTTAGTGACTACATGAGCCCAACAAAGCAACTTATCGACTGGCTGTTTCTCCCCTCTCTCAACATCATTTTGGGTTCCCACTTTGGATTTAATCACCATTAGTTTCATTCAAACAGCCTCACAGCAGCACCAGACACATTTCACGGTCTCAGAAGAGAGCGTCGCTCTGATTCAGACAGGCGTGAGATGAGAGAAGTGGAGAGTGTGTGCTACAAAACATCCACCCATCAATTTTCTGTAACTGCAGGGAGCTGGGGCCTATCCCAGCGGACGTCGGACAAAAGGCAGACTATACCCTGGACCGGTGACTTGGGACACGAGTGAGCTGGAGCCTATCCCAGCAAACATCGGGCGAGACGCGGGGTACACCCTGGACTGGTCGCAGGCCAATCGAAGGGCAACCATTGACGCCGATGATAATGATGATGCGATCTCCCAAGTTGCATATCAGATGCAGTTGCAAGTATCTGGAAATAGCGTGAACTGGACTCTTCTTGTTTCTTTAGACTCTGAAGTGGAGGATAGGGGAACACCCACACCCCCCTTAATACCAAGGTCAAGACAGTCCTCCTGTATGGATCCAAGACTAGGAAAGGGACTAACACCTCCACCAACAAACTTGCCCTTGATCAACAGAATCCTAAGACACATTCTGAATATGACATGGCCTGACAGGATAACAACAGTCTACGGACGAGAACAGACCAGAAGCCCACAAGCCAGGATGTGAGGATGAGAAAGTGGGGGTGGACTGGACACAGCTTACAAAAAGCAAAAGACAACATAACAAGGACAGCACTGGATGGTAAGACACAAGACAAAAGCAAAGTGAGGAGGCCAAGAAAGGCTTGGAGAAGATAAGTCCAGAGTAAAGCCAAGAAAAACGGACAAAACTGAATCTGTTGGAGGCATGTGGTGAATTGGATTCACTGTTTCAATAATGTCAGATGGGAGTATGTTCATACAAACACGGAAATGACTTGATTCTATCACTTCATTTGTCGCATGGGCACAGTAAAACAGGAGCATCTTACCTTCGCTGGCATGCCGATCCCTGAAGGCCATCTTGGAGTAGGATCTAAAACCATCCACGTCATAGAGGGAAGAGGCTCTACGAATACTACATACACTCTCCCTGGATGCATTTGGAGTGAGGCCTGGGATAGATGGAGCAGCAAAAATTGTATCACCCTGGCTCTTGACAACAGCCTCATCTGGGTATAATCTGCCCCAAACACCTTTGGGCGACGAGTGGTCCAAAGGGGCAGACACAGGTGTGGAACAAAAACTTGGGGCGATAAGGGTGCGGGTGTCATTCGGGTTTGGGGGACTCCAGCTGTCACGGATGTTTGGGAGTCGGTCGTTGCACATTGCCACCGAGTCGTCGCTGTGGCAAGGAGAGTCAACCATCAAACCATCAGGGTCTTCCTGAGGCAAGGACTGCTTGCTGATGCCCAGAAACGGCAGAACTGGCAAATGGAAATGGAAGGCTCTCCTTTTCCCTGAAGGAGGAGTAGATGACAGTAAAAGCCTATGCTTGTAGTTTGGCAGTAGTAGTAGTTGTTTGATTGTGCCTGTTCCCAAACATAACAACTAAAATATTTTTAAAGGCAATTCATCCCCAAATAAGATACAGGCAGAAAATCTCCCTGGTGTTACAATTTCAAGGAATGAGATTTTGAGATTTGCTCAGGCGATATCGAAGCTAGGCAACTAGGTTAACATGTCATTTGATGATGTTGCTACTAAAATATCAGCAGTTTTATCACCTTACTTAGTTTAGCCTGAGCACCTTGAAGGATTTTATCGGGTTTTCACTTACGTTGGTCAGCTTTGGAAGGGGAGGCGGGCTTTAGCTTTTCCACTGAGGCACTGCTGCCCACGTCCAGAATGCAATCAAAGTTGAGGATGAACATCATGACCACACCTTCTTCATTCTTCACTGGGATGATATGTGTTGCACAGAGGAACTTGGAACCTGACCCAAAAGAGATCCGATCATTGTTAGTGATAATTGTCAGATAATTGCAAGGATGAGGCTCCATTCAAAACCCACATCCACAAATCAGTTTTAACCAAATTGCTTAGAGATGATATATGCAGCCATATTGAGTATCTATTACAATTTTTCTCCATGGGACGAGACTGAAGAAATGATACTTTGCTACAATGTAGTCAGTGTACAGCTTGTACTGTACAGTGAAAATGTACTCTCCCCTCAACATAGTTATTCGTCTAAACCAGGCAACAAAAGTGAGACGTCTCCTGGAGACTCAGCGGGTCACCATGGAGTCGCAGTCAAATCGAAGATGTTCGATTTCATTGCAGACCTTTTTGGCAACTCCTCTGCTCACTATAGAGCACCTTAACGTAGCTTAAAATCGCAAAACTCGTCACCAAAATGTACGTGGACAGCTCTACTCATGGCCACTTCCCCCTCTCAAAATATCAGAACGATCATATCGGCCCAATATTTTGGATATTTGGATATAATATTTTGAGAGCGCAAGGAACATTTTGGTCCCAGAGTCGCCGCGACTGATCACTCTCGCCAGTCTCGGTGACATCTCCACCATTGAGATAGGACCTTTCCAGATGATGACCTGCCGTAATAATGACAAAGAAATGCTAGTGAGTGCTATATACTTACATCTATGTCAAAAAAATGATCTAAAATATTTATGGCAACATAAATGAATTCAGAGATATACAGGATGTGAAATATCTCATTATGTAGCCTTATTTAAGTTGACGTATTCAGTCCCTTAATATCTGCTTCTAGAAGACACTTTGAGCATGTAATTATGTGTACTGTATACAGATATTTATGTTTTAAAAGTTGAGTGGTTTGGCTTGCTGTGACTTCTCCAAAAGTGTGTGGTAGCCAAATGCGGGTTCCCGGGGAGAACCCGTGCTCTTTTTAGCAATACTTTCCTCTGGATGTTTTTTTTTTTTTTTTTTTTTTTAAGCCTCCTTCAGTGGGAGACTGGTGTCTGTCTGGTAATGTTATGCCAGTATTTTCATATATTGTAGCATATGACTCATTAATAATGAGGAAGGTCTCCAGTGCATATTCAGTTGTAAAATGAACCTTTCTTGAAGATCCTCACAGTCAAATCAGGCTGCAATTCCACTGTCGACAGGAAGTTATTTATAGCTCAGCCTGCCTCGCAGAAGCTCTTCGGGAGGAGCTTAACATGCTGTCCACAAATTCATTAGGATGCAGAAGTGGCCAATTTTATTCTTTTTCCACTTCAATTCTAGAATTTGTGCTATAAATACGAAATCATTTTGTGCAGCCAGATAATGAATCAAGTGCTTCTCACTTGACTTTAGAAAGCGAGGGCTTGAATTATGCGTTGCTGAGCATTGATTCTGCTGGGCTCAGTAGTACGATTCCCCGAATGGTACATCACTTTTATATTACTAGTCACATCAGGTCTGCTGATATGAAGAGGAAGCAAGCTCATCACACTTTGGTGCGGAAAATCATTTCATCCAGTTGATTTTGTAAGTTTGCCCAGTTACAAAAACAATGGTGTCTATTGTTTGTTTCTCCTCATATTCAAGTGGTCCGGGTTCGAATCTACATTGAAACGTCTCTGCGTGGGTTTTCTCCAGGTATTCTGGTTTCTTCCCACTTCCCAAAGAATCTGAATCATCTGTCGTGGCCAAGTATTTTCAAAAACAAGAAATCTGTCCCCAGTAGTTGATGTCACTCTGGTACGATTGCAATGAAGACACCACCACAACATATATTTTACATATACACATACTGTAAGTACAAAGTACACAGTGAGTCCTTTAGAAATACTTCAGAGATGTGCAAAATGATGAGCTGAGATTTCAACCCGGGAGCTCTCAACTTTGAACAGGCGTGCGACTCCACCATTCCGCCTGGATAATTTTATATTGCAAAGTAGAAGACTTGAAATGTCACATCCCCGTGCAGTTTGGCAGCTGTAATATATTTTGTGCAGTAAATTATCGAGGAAATCAAATACTTTTAAATTTGTCAACAGAGATGTAAACATGTGCCACAGAGTTCTGTAATTCTTTATCCAACACTCCAGTGTACGATTATTAGGAATATTCTTCACCTCACTGAGAATTCTTCACTGTGGTTTTGTAGTCATCTTTACGGGACAACCATGCCTCGGGAGAGTAGTAACTACAGATGCACGATTAATCGATTAATCAACAATTAATTGATTATAAAATTAATTGACAACTATTTATCTAATCTTTGCGTTGCAATTTGCAAAAATTAGATTTTACTTTGGAAAACAATGCTCAACATACCTAGCTGTATTTTCTGACTCGACTCACAATCAATGTATGTTTGTGCATTTTCAGCAGTTTCAATTTGAAATAATGTCCTGTTTTGAAATAAAGGGATGGAAATTTAAAAGTTTTTTTTTTATACAATTCATCGAATAATTGAAAACAATCATTGACGGATTAATCGATTATTAAAATAACCATTGGTTGCAGCCCTAGTAGCAACAGTTCTGAACTTTCTTCATTTATAGACAGTCTGTCCTGCCGTAGACTGATGAACACAACATCTTATAGCAGTACTTTTGTAACTGTTTCCGAGCTTTATGTAAGTTAAGATTTCTTAATTGTAGGTCTTCGGAGAGCTCGTTTGTGTGACACGTGGTTCACATCGGGCAATGCTTGTTGAGAATAACATACTCATACTGGTGTGTGTTTTTTAAAGGGAAGGGCACCTTTAACCAACACCTCCAATCTCAGCATATTGGTTGGACTCTAGGTTCGCTGACTCGGGACTCCGATGAGCTAGTGGAGAACTCAATAGCCAAGGGGTTCATATACAGTACGTTTGCCACCCTGCACAGTTAATTTAACATGGTGTGCTCCAAAAAACCATAAATCAATGAATCAAACTTTATTTGTAAGTGCTTTTCATACAAAACATGCAACACAAAGCACTTTCCATTAGTTAGAGATAAATCAAACCCGCCTGCCACACGTCCACAAAGACACAAACACAAAGATACTTACAGGTTAAAAATAATACTGTAATGACCTAATAACTTGAGGCTGAGTACACAGCATCCAGGTGAAGAAACACCATCTCAGGGAGCCGTCTGCACCAGGACTGGACCATAGATCAATCGAGACATAGAGATGTAGAGTACAACTTGAATAATACAGGGTCTAAAATTGAACCCTGAGGCACACCACAGTGTTTGGCAAATGTATTAAACTACCACCGAATGTGAGGTTTATGCCACAGCTGCCATAAATGTATTTACTAACCTCATTTTGTGGAAGTATGCATGCGGAAGTTGAACTGAAATTAAAATGTTAAATGCTACAATATAATTATTATTATCCAGTAATTTTGCAATTTACTGTTTCACTAAACGAAATACTTAAGCACATTATTGTTCGCTTGCATTAAACCTTGGCGAGACAAAAGGTCATGTGACATACAATTTAAACAAAGCAATTACAGCTGGACACATCTTCAAGTGATTGATGTGGAAAAGCAATTTATTTAAGAATTGTCACCCTGAAAACAGCACCGTATCGCAACGCTCCATTCCTTTCGGCAAGAAATCAATCATGTTCACCCCAAAGTTAGACAGTCGAGAAAGAGTTGAGGTTATCAATTTAATGTCATTGACCTGCATTTGCTGCCATCATTTCATGTTACTGCAGTTATTACTTTCAAGACAAGTCACATTGTATCTGTGTGCTTTGTTCATGTCGCATTGCAACCGCATGTGTGAAGCCATAATACAGCAAAGAGCTTATCCTTCCTGATACAGGACTTATATGTAGCACATGCTTGACATTCCTTAGATAAACAAAAGCTACGGAGCGTTCCAGTGGGGAGACGACCAACAATGCTTACTTACAACCATAAGACGTGGTCTTGTCCCTTGAAATACTGATAGACTATGAGGGGGAAAAAAAAGTTCGGAACTCGACGGGATGGATGTGGCCTGCGACGCAGTGAGCTCCTCAATAAGGGGCGAACGACAAGACCTGAGGGGGGAAGCCAGCAGCCTCTGTGGGGGTGCAAAGTGGCCTACGGCACCAGTGGTAACTGTCACATAATGACATCGTGTGGGGGATTTGCTTCATACATCCAACTTTAAAATCATGTGTCATCTGGAGCCATGCCAACAAATTATTGCTGAAAAATCGATTCCATTACTCCAATCTCTGAAGGTTAAAGTCGTTAATTTCAATAATGCTGGAAATATAATACTGCGTATGAAGCAAAAACTACCCAGCGAAGCTCACGTCCTATATGCGACGATGCTGCATATAGGTGTTCTCTATCTATCAGAAATAATATCACAGACATACAGACGATGACGACCCAACTACACAAATCTGCAGCAAAATAGGACTCCGAATCAGCAAAGAGAAGACCAAAGTGATACAAATTGGCAGGAAAAGCCAGCAGAAAGTCAATGCTCAAGCTCAACCAGCAGAAGAAGTCCACCTATTTGGGTGGGATCATTTCCAGAGGAGGCCTCACTGATATTGATTGAAATTGAAGGCAGCACAAGTATTGCAGCCCATGAATCATATTTGGTTATCAAAAAGTACTTCCATCCACAACAAAGCTGCAGCTCTTCCACAGCATTATAATGCCAGCAGCCGTTTATGACAGTCAAACACAACTTTCAGCTGTGAGCCAAAAACTGACAGAGATGGACGACTCTCAGAAATCACACTTCAACAATCGAGTTGAACGCTCAGACTCTCACATGATGACTGCAAATATGTGGTCCACTATAAACTGGAAAAAAACAGTAAAAGAACTAACACGAGAAAGGATGCTAAGGTTCTTTTTAAATCACTAAAAGCTGTATTCTTCTTATTATTATTATTACTTATTCTTATTCTTCTTATTCGGTATTCTTGAGAATCAACTTGACATAAACGTAAACTACGGCACTCATTGTGCCTCTTTGCCTGATGTACAAAGTCAACAAAGTATGAGTTTCCCTGGATCTATGTGAATCGTGGATTAACGCAACAGTGAACTCTGAGCTTTTCCTGACCCGCTAGCTGTGGATTACGAAGCATTGCATCACTTTGGCCCAAGAAAAATTATCTATCTTCAAAGCCTCACACTCTCAACTGTGAAAACCCCCAAAGAGATGTAAGCTATGTTAACTTCACAGTTTAGCTAACCAATATTGCTGGTCAAAAATGAACGAAGTTTCATGTCGGTTATGGGATCAACTGAGAAGACAATAAAGTAATTGTTGTTACACAGAGTGTCAGGGTACGCCCTGAAACCAGAGGGTTGGCGGTTCGTATCCCCGCACGAACGCATCTTGTCGTCGTGTCCCTGGGCAATACACGTAACCCACATTGCTTATGAATTAATGTGGTTGGATGTTTAGTGGTGTTCGGAGGGGCCGTAGGCACAGAATGGCAGCCAGGTTTCTGTCAGACTGCCCCCTGCAGGGCAGCTGTGGCTACACAAGTAGCTTACCACCACTAGGGTGTGCCTGTGGAATGAGTCCCTTGAAAAGCGCTAAGTCGAATGCATTATTAATAGGCAACACAGAGACTGGTTTGGGACCTTTCAAAAAAACAAAGTGATTTTGAATGTGTTGATATAGCTAATTCACGCAAGTATAGATACTGAGTGCAAAGTGGCTCATGTGCAAATAAATGTTGCGACTGGGCAAGATTGTATGACTTGACTTTTAAATTGCTTACCCAAGTCATGCGTAAACTCGATTTGCTTTGAAATTGAACGGGGACACGACTTGACTTGCTTGATTTGTGCCACGCTAACTTGGCACTTCTTCGAAACATGATTAAACAAACATCGAGACAGATAACAGTAAGCACCACATTGTATTTCACAAAGTCAGTCAAGGTCACTCACCATCCTTCCGTTGGTACATGATCTCCACCTTGCGCTCCTCCGAGCCCAGGAGGGCCTGGGCCACTTGGGTGATGGCGTAGCGGCTGGTGAAGCGGCCGTGCAGGAAGTCGCACGTGCACGACTTCTGCATGACGTCCGGCCTGGAGAAACCGGTCATTTCGCAGAATCCGTCGTTGCAGTAGATGATGGCGCAATTTTGCACACAAGCATTGGCGATAATGAATTTCTTATCTGTCAACAGAAAGTTCAAATACATTGTTCATTAGACAGGTCGCGAAAACAACAGTGCGTCGTCCTCATAGTTGTGGAGCCAGAAAAATGACACCATTGAAGTTTTGGCATTGCAAGTCAATGTTGGGCGGCACGGTAGCCGACTGGTTAGCACATCCGTCACACAGTTCGGAGGACTGGGGTTCAAACCCCGGCCCCGCCTGTGTGGAGTTTGCATGTTCTCCCCGTGCCGGGTTGGGTTTTCTGCAGGCACTCCGGTTTCCTCCCACATCCCAAAAACATGCACGGTAGGTTAATTGAATACTCTAAATTGCCCGTAGGTGTGAATATGAGTGAGAATGGTTGTTTGTTTCTATGTGCCCTGCGATTGGCTGGCGACCAGGTTCAGGGTGTACCCCGCCTCCCGCCCGAAGATAGCTGGGATAGGCTCCAGCGACGCCATGACCCGTGTGAGGATAAGCGGTCAAGAAAATGGATGGATGGAAATCAATGTTGCCATTGCAAAAAGAGATTGTGTTATCATTGTGATGATTTATATCTTACAGCTCGCAGCTCATCTTCATGACTGGGTCGAGTGCCTCAGAGCTTGGCATTACCCCACAGAGTCTCCATGGGGTTTAAGTCTTTGCACTCAGCAATTTGGCTTGCATTGCATGTATGAAAAGTGAGACATAAGTTAAGATTGATTGAGAGGTCTGGGGTGAGTTTACTGTTCGATCAAGGGACACGAGGACATTTATTTGAGTTTCCAAATGATTCAATTAAATTCCATTTGTACAGCTCCAAATCTCAAAAGAAACTCTCCATAAAAAAAATAAAAATAAAAATAAAAAATACTGCTCATTAATAACAAATGAGATTTCAAGTTGGTAGAATTCCAATAAATTAAAAAGATGTAATTCTGGCACCTGTACCACTGACAGGAGGTTTTGTTTGTTTAAAAGGACAAGAAAACCTATTTTGGACGAAAATTAAATCAAATCCTTGAGTAATGACACTTGTGTTTTATGTTTTTGTGAAAATAATTTCAGGGGTGCAGCATGCAACACGGCACAGGACACACATATCATGCACTGTACTTACTTTGTCCTTCGAATTTACGAATTATGACTCCAAGAAATGTGTTCTGTGGCGCCATGTGACCCCTCCGGACCGGCATGATTCCCTCTCCCCTCCCCAAAAAAATCCTCTCCTTTTGTCACTAGTCAGCCATGGTGGTCAAAAAATACCACCCCCCCCCCCCCCCAGCCCCCCCCACCACCATCTCCCCATGACGCACGTTAACAGTCTTGCAGGGTGTTCGCGTGCACAGATACAAGCAGCCTCCTCTGGTCTCCGAGATGCTCTTTTGTGTCGACTCTTGCGTGTGCGTGCAGCCACAAGAGCGCAGTGCATTGTTTGTGTAAACGTGTGGCGGTGAGGGGGGTGGATGGTCGAGGGAGGAAGGGAAGGTGGGGTGCTCTGAGGGATGAAAAGTGCTGACGGATGCAGGGTGGGCGTGTCTTCTTTTTTTTTTGTAATGGAGATGTATCGACGATCCCCCCTCAAATTTGAAAAACAACAGTTCCCAGGTGTCTTAACCCTTACATACTGTTCATTTACCATGCACACAACGTATATGTTCCAATGGGGCAAGAATTGTCTGTGAAATTATGAGCAATATTTTTTCAAAATGTATTAATAGCACAGCTGACATTAATAAATGGATGACTAATCCTTCGTAGGAAAAGGAAAGTGTAATTTGTTTTGCAGGACTCACTTTCTAAATGTATTCTGTTAAATTGATTTACGAATTCTGTTAAATTGGCTTACGAATTTTTGGAACAAAGGAATTTTTGTCTTAAGTTACGAGCATTAGCTATGGTGGCAATAAAACTTCACAACAAGCAGCAATATATAAATATAAATATATATATATATATATATATATATATATATATATATATATATATATATATATATATATATATATATATATATATATATATACACATACACACATATATTTACACTCCCACCACACTTGAGTAGTCTACTGCCTCTGTCGTACATGCTTCTCCTCCTGTCCTTGTCTTGTCCTGTTCTGTCCTATCTTGTCCTGTTCTTCCCTCGCAGGGTGTAGCACGGCTGCCCCCATACAACACTCGATTCTAATGTATCATTGTACTAGGTATAGAAACATTTTCTTTCCTCATCTTCTTTACAGCCAGTGTCTTGTCTTTTGCCTTCTTATTTCATTACCTTTTCACTCTCCCTCCTTTTTGTTGTTTCTGTCACTCCCCTTTAAAAAGCATGTAGCGCATGACATGGCCAAAGAGAAATACGCCCTCACCCTTAGGGTGATTACGCGGCCGAACATTATCAGAAACTACGAGTAACACTGCAGCTCTGCTTACCTTTTGACTTTGACATGATAGCGCTTCGGCCGTCGCGTCAAAGTGGTTCCTTTCCCTCTGGAACTTTGGCCTGCATCGATGATCAAATCATTGGAGAAACGTGCGTGGGGGTGATTATGTTTATTAGCCGCACTGTTTCATAACAGATGTGCAAAACAAAACAGACGCACATTTTCAAAATAACTACGATGGTGGCCTACAACAGGATGGGTGGCGGTGGGGAGCTGAGCTAACTTTCACATATTTTGAGGACTGACATTAAATGCTACCATAACCATAACCATACAGGTCCCGGAATGCAATGCTAAATTTTTGGGGAAAAGTCCAAAAACCAAGGTACAAAGTGATAAAATAAAGAGGGACTCACCGCCACAGATGTCACAAATAACAGGACACGTGACATAGTTCAAATGTATGAGAACAACTGAAAGAAAAGCCAAGGAACTAAATACAAACTGACTGAGGAGAGAGCTGATTGGTTGACATAGCAAGGCTGACGAGAAAAGGTAGAGACAAAGACATAGGGAGCAGACAGGAAAACTCAATTAGGACAAGAGAAACTGAAACGATCTGGACCCCCAAAAAAAGGACCATGACCGCAGGTCTCTGACATCACCCTGGAGGAGATTCTCTTTTCACAGATGGCTTCTGGGGAAGCTCCAGGCATGGCCGGACGACCTGCAAAGTTTTCTAAGCAGATTTGGAATATTTAAGGACATCATTTGCTCAACATTTCTTTTACAACGGGAACTTTTCCAGCGTGCTGTGGTCTCTCCAATAACCAAGAAAGGAGACTTCACACTAAAGAGTTGGACACGTGTGACTCTTTTAACACACCGACTATATAATACTCTCAAACGTTTTTGCTAACACTATGAAGGTTTCTATTCAGCGTTCTAGAATCAAGTCAAGCTACCTCATTGTTGACCCCGTAAAGCCCGGGTAGCGTCGTTACCCGGGATAGACTGTTACCAATGCAGCAAACCCCGACGCTCGATGTCACCCAAATATGGGGATCGTTTAATGACGATCCCCATACGGCTGGTGCACTCTGCTCCAAGAGATGCGCCTTCCCATTTATCAGCTTGTTATCGGCCAGTGCAAGGCCAGGGACGGGCGGGAGCGCTGAGAGCGGACCAGTATCACCGCTACTGCCGTCGTCACGGGACTATTACTGTCGTTGATACGGCCGTTGCTGTGCTCGTTGTTCTCGCATCCCCTCGATCCTGTTTTCCCTCCCGTGTCTCTCCATCTCAAACCAACCCGAAAATTGGACTTGACTTGCTATAGAAGTAACATCTTACGTAGCAAAGGTTTAGTTCGGATGTTTACAGGCTGTAAGTCAGGAAAAGACGTCAAGAAGCCTTCATCGTCACCTTTCCTCGCGTATTCTCTTGCTATCTCTGGAGCGCTATACAGTTCGGCTTAGCAGTCGAGGGAAGCTCGGCATGAAGTAGCTGCTTTGTCTTGTCAGTGTCACACTGACAGCTCAAATGTCTGGCAAGCGCAGCTCGCAGATGCTTGTTCACGACCTGGCTCGGTCCTTTCAAGCACTTTTTCAGTAAGATTAGATTAGTTAGCGAATGTGCTCCCGCTGTTTCCTTTCATCAAATAACACTTCCTTTGAGTTGAAAATAAACTTGGGAAATGCAAACCGAGAGCCAAGGGGTCGAATCCCGTCATGTGCGCGGCGAATATATAAAGTCAACACACCTCTGCTTTAAAAAAATAAAATAAAAAATAAATTAAAAAAACGAGACCAAGATAAATCGTTTCAAAATATCTACCGTTTTTGAAATCTATAACCTGAACAACAAAATGTGAATCTTTTCGAGTGGGGGGGAAGGTGGGGGACACAACCGACTGAGTTAATGTGGTTGCACAAGTGTGCACACCCTCTTGTAACTGGGATGTGGCTGTCTTCAGAATTAACCAATAACATTCAAACTCATCTTTAATGTGAGTCAGCACACACCTGCCACCATTGGAATCAGTGAATCTGATTAACACAAAATATACTCCAGCTGTTCTAGTAGGCTTTTTTATTTTATTTTTTATTTTTTTCACCTGAAGCCTGACGGTTTTGTGCTAACACTGACAGCTATTTTGAACTGTTCGTAATTCCTTTCACCGCCGTTCCACCTCATGAAAAACATCCCCAAAGCATGAGGCTCCCACCACCACGCTTCCCTGCTGGCGTGGTGTTGTTTTGGTAAAGAGCAGTGTTGCTCGCGCCAAACATACCTTTTGGAATTATGGCCAAATGTTCAACCTTGGTGTCCTCAGGCCATAACACTTTTTCCCCCAGTTTTCTCTATGGTACAATTAGAGATTATTATTTTTTTTTTTCAATATCAGTGTCAAGTGAGCTTATTGGTGGATGTTTTTAACTCAAACTTGTCAGCCACTTGCAGAAGTGCTTCCTGAGTCGCAAACGGGAAAGCAAAGGGTCGAAGACATATGTTGAGAAATAAGTTATAGTTTTACTCTGATTTGAATTTTTTTCCCCCACCAAATTTTCTACAGGCGATACCACACACAAAAAAAACATTTCCCAAAAGGCCTTTTTTTTTAAATGTTTTTTTTTTTTTTTTTTTTTACCAACACAAAAAAAAACTATTTCTCTGGAACCCATTATCCGATTTTCAGAATGCTTGTTGCGTTGTTCTCCGGTTGAATTGCCCATTCCACCCAGACTGTCCATTCTGTGATTTTGTCACGTTGATTTTGACAGTCAGAGTCGGGATTGGAGCCATCGGTCATTGGACGACTGATGCACAGCCACCCAAGGTTTAATTAGTCACTGGATGGCATCAGCTGTTGCCAGCTTCACCTGATTGTAGGACCCCTCCCCCCCCCAACACTCTCTTCTTGATCCTTTGTTTTGTTTCCGTGCCAGCTCCGCAGTTGGAGCCACAGTTGCCATGGAAACTATCTTGTGTACTCTGACCGTGAAAACTGAAAAGAAAAATGTACTGATATAGTTGACATCAACTTGTTTGGCCATATTAAATCGAATGCCAGACCAAAATGAAACAAGGTTCTTGATTTGAAGCAGGTCAGTTCAGCTCTGGGGCAAAACGTTTTCATCTCTTGTCACACGTTGTCAAAAATCTGCTCAGGCATGGAGGAAATATGAGAAACAGTACAATGATGACTTCTACAATTGCTTTTTTTTTTTTATAAACTGGATATGATTGATCCCAAATATTCCTGGCGCCTGAGGACATGCTAAATCTGGACCACTCCGCTGTAAGTCCAGTCTGCATGCAGGCTCCACCTTTCCAATGTGGCGACAGGGCAATCCATTCTGTGGATGTCTTACGAGGTTAACTAGCCCACCAATCGATATTGAGCCTGTATTGACTTACGGCTGACACCGAGAATTGTGCAAAATCAGAAGAGTGCAAAAAAGCTGTAGCAGCTGACTGACACTCGTGGCTGAACGAGGCTCATGATGGAGCAGAGCGAACGCACCACCTTCGGACATGCCCCTCCAAAACCTTTGGATCCAGAGTGGTCCATTTCTTTAATCCATTGACAACATCTGCAGTACATCTGACATAAAAAAACAAACATATTAGACAAGACATCAACATTTTAGCTGTTGTTTTGCAGGTGTTTCCATCTGGAACTGGAGCAGATTGACATGATAATAAGACTGCACATGTCAAAGCAAATCCTTTTGTTTGCTTCGACTGCATCAAGCTTGTGACATTATTGACTTGGCCGTCCCAAAAAAAGAAAAAAAGAAAAGCAATTGATACGGTGTTGTTATTCTTTACAAATGAACATGTGAAAAGTCTCGTGTGCAAAAGGATTCAGCCTCCATCACCTCTAAAACAAATTGTTTTAAGATGTGATATGGGGGATGTGACGTAAGGAATTATTATTTTTTTTTTCCACTGCACTCTGAAAACACATCCAGTACACGATGTGTGAAAAACAAAAGCAAATCTACGCCGCCCTCTGCTGCTGATACCATAAAAACATAAATACAAGCACGTGATCAAATGACGGAATGGTGGAGACATAAATGTGTTTTACGGCATTCCCTTTTAAAATAAAATTGGATTCAGCTTTGTTTAGCTGCTCAGTGCCACAAAAATGCAATACATGTGGTGACGACTTGAACTTCCACCAACGACCCAGGCTAAATGAAGCTCCTTCCCGACATCCAAACATGTCAGTCTCTTACTTGAGATGTCATTTAAGCATATGTACTTCCTTGACACCAATGACTACTTTCCGGTTACACAGGGTTTTGGTGTCATCTTGTGGCCTCTTAGGGTATTTGAGAGAGTGCACCAAAACCTTGAACAGGAGCCGACCTCAGCTGATTTTGGGCCAGAAACCGGGTACACGCTGGACCGGCCGCCAGCCAATCACAGTGCAGATATACACAAGTAAGCATTCACACTCACATTCGCGAACCAGCAGTGGCCAAATTAAATAGATAAATACTGCACATCGTCAAACAAATAAATATATGTCATGAAATGTTCAATTATTTCAGTATTTATTCAATTATTTCCATTTTCATTTATTTCAATTTTATTTATTTCAATTTGTGTCATTATTTCAATATGTATTTAATTATTTCAATATTTATTTATTGAATTATTCTTTATTATTATTATTTAAATATGTATGCATTTGACTATTTCAATATGCATTTATTTCACTATTCATTTGTTGAAATTGTGTCACTCCCGGTGGCCCGTGCGCATCACGAACTGGATCTCTGTCACGCTCAGCCATCAAACTAAGTCTCAGCTTTCCGCAGCAGTCTGCAGTGAACCTGAAATGCATATTTTGGCGAGGAGGAACAGCACACGGGAAGGCCTCAAATATGTTCATTCATTTGGGAAGTTATTAGAGCCAATTGAGAAATCGGCAATTTTCAACATGCTGTTTCGCTCTCCACCGGCAGAGGACAGTATTTTTGCATAAATGTCCAAATCCGCAGCGAGTTTCATTTCAAACAAGAGTGTGTTAAGAGATTAGTACAGTCATTGCTATTTTCATGATCATTTATATTTGAACACAAATAAGCCTTTTCTCCATACAGACATAGCCAATGCTCTAAAATCTAGAGTTGCTTTCAAAGGCTTTTGATTCAGAAAGATGCATTTGATTGGATATCGAATGCAATTTATGCCAATGTTGCCAGTTTTCAAAAGACACCCATTAAACAAAGAGAAATGGACTTTCAATCAAAGTTTGCTATGACCAATGTCGGGCTTAAGTGTGCTGTATACAGGAAAGAACTTTTTTAATTGCACGCCGTCGCCATGCAATAATTGTTTTGTCATTGTTCATGCTGTTGGCTTTTTGTGACTTTAAATATATTGCGATGTAGGAATGCTTTAGTGACGTAAATACGGTATTACAGACAGATTACAGACAGGTGGTCTTCAGTTGTTCCACAAAATATCTCGATAAACTTGAGAATTTATTTTCCCATCGTTGACAGCAATGCGTCCAGGCTCCGAGGAAGCGAAGCAGCACCGAACCGTGATATTCAAATATTACTGTTATTCAGTTGATGAACAATAATTAGCACACATGTCCACGGAGCTCAGAATCGGTCTGCCTTCGTCCCGATAAAAGTCACCAAAATCGCGTTAGATCACCTGCGAGATTTAGACGTGGGATGAATGGGCGAAGGTTTAGACCGACTTTCTGCCACCAAATTGCCGCTCCACCAGGTGCATGTCAAAGGACACAACTCAACGCTCAACTTGGTGCAGACCGGTATGTCAATGGGGCAAACATGCCTCGAGAGTCTACGAAAATCAGGATTCGGCAGTTTTTGCGCTCCGCCGCAGATTCGCAGTCTGCGAAAAGACAGCCTTGACTTTTTCTGATCAGGACAGCATACTACGAGTACTTGCTATTTAGAGCGCTTCTATTTTTCGTGACGTTCATTGAGATTTGCCCGCACATGTGAAGCACTTTTAGATTTCATATTTATAACATTATAGAAAAGGATTATTCTAATTAGCCGAAAGTCACTGATTGGTTGAGTCGTTTGCCTTTGCTCGCAGTTCGTGCGGGTTCGGTTCCTCGTCACCGACGGCGCGATTGCGAGCGCGGCCTGTTGTTGTCTCTCTTTGTGCCCCGCGACGGACTGGCGACCGATCCCGGGTGAAGTCATCTGCCCCGTGACCCTGAACAAGATCAGCAGTACAGTATAGCAAATCATTTGATGATTACGTAGCTGAACAACACCGATTCAAAAGCAAGAAAACTCTTAAAGATGAACACAAATATTCTCCGTAAACAAAAAGCGGGCAATGTTGATTTTGTATTCGAGACATGTTTACGTTTATCTCCGTGATCTTTATTGCACGGTACACGTTTGACCTGGCTTGGTATCCTCCTGCCACCGCGTGTTGTAATGCTCTTTATCAACTTGCGGTCCGCTCAGCTGAGAGGACAGCTGGCCTCCGGATGCCCCGGCCCGCCGTTCAGCGATCACAGCGGTGACTTGTTGTACATGTGCCGAAATGTGCGCCGGCAGAAGTGACAACACTCCCTCATACGACGGAGGCAGAGACCCCCGCTGAGGTTCGAACTCGAGTTGAGGGAGGGCACAGCGATTAGCCAACCGTTTTTGCAGGAGTGTGTCGTGGCTTAGAAAGATCTCGGTAGATTCCTATTTGCCAATAATTGCCTTCCTTATTTCATGTGAAATCAGCCATTCAAAAAAAAAGACAAATTGGCAAAAATGACATGACGCTGTTAAATGCGACAACGCTGAGATGTTGTAAATCGGCGCAACCCCTGAGAAGAATCGGTGACAGGCAACAAATCTCCTGATTTTTCAAGTGAGGGAGGGGGGGGGGGGGTTGTAACTGTGATGTCAGCCTACCTTACTGCAGTTTCTTCTTTTTTCTCTCTCTCCCTCTCTATCTCCTCTCTTTGCCTCCGAGCAGGGCTATGAACTTTATAAAAGGCAGCAGGGTAAAGCTGCCATGAAAACATTGCAGAATACGATGGGTAGGGGAGGGGGGGGGGGGGATGGATTTTAGCCTGTGGGCTCCGGGAAAGGAAAAAAGGAAAAAAGAAAAAGATGCATGCTCGGGGATTGAGCGAAGGAGACCCTTTTATGAGGGGGCCTTTCCAAAAGCCAAATTCAATGTGGGTCAGACCGGGGACTGACAAGGCCACCTAGTGAGAAGAACGGGGAAAGGTGACAGATGAATCAGGACTTGACTTTCTCCTAAAAACAAAAAAAGCTGGAGGCCGTAAGTCCATGAGGTAACCTCGCGCTCCGACAATAAGATCGCAATCGGGGTGTAGCTCTCAAAACCGCGCACAAATACTTCACTACTGTACTTCGGTGGAATCTTTAGGAGATTTTTTTTTTTTTTTTACATTTGAACTCAAACTTCCTACTGTTGACTGAGTCAAATAGGCGTGTTAGATTTTCCAACTGCTATGAATGACGACATGAAGTAAAAAAAAATATAAGAAAAAATCGCAAGAGGCAAAGTCAAACTGCAGTTGGAATCTTCATCAATTGAGATGAAGGGACGGAAACAAGGGATCATGAAGAAAAAAAAATGGCAACAGGAGGTTCAAAGAAGCAATACTGTACATTCTCCACCTGTGGCCTTAATTGAAACAAACGTTTGTTGAAGAACGATCGCGGCCAATCACTTGTCTCGTGCCAGCAAACATCGTATTATTTTCGGTTTTCATTTTCCAATTCTGCATTTTTTTGTTTGTTTGTCAGTTTTACTTTTGTAGTACTTTTGCACTTGAGTACATTTGAGAGGCTGTACTTTTTTATTTTTATTTTTTATTTTTTTTTTTTTTACTTGTGCACAGGACTTGCATCTGGTACCACAGAGGGAGCGGAGGTCAAAAAGGAAATGAGAGTACCTTTTATGAGCGTTCGAATAAACCTTGCCGTTAATAATCTGGCTTTTGCAGCTCGAGGTGAGCATCCAACAAGCATTTACTTTTCAAACGTTGGCTCGCTATTTGGCAACTTTTTCCTTGCAGTAATGAACAGCTAAAAGATGCGTAAAAAAAAATCCAAATCTCTGAAAGCTGACTTTTGATCAAAATCAACTTTTGTCAACAAAATGCAAATGCGCCGATTTATAACCAATGAGCAATTAGACGCCAACGTTGCTTTTGCGCGAGGGGCTCGCCATGTTAGTTTACGTCCATATACACAGAAATATAAATAAATATATCTGGAGATTTCGGTGATGTTCGCGTATGAAAAGGAAACGATGTTTTTTTTGTGTGTGCGTCAGACCAAATGAACGACAGGCCGACATGATCAAACAG
The DNA here is from genome assembly GCF_024500385.1 of Phyllopteryx taeniolatus. Classification (NCBI taxonomy): domain Eukaryota; kingdom Metazoa; phylum Chordata; class Actinopteri; order Syngnathiformes; family Syngnathidae; genus Phyllopteryx; species Phyllopteryx taeniolatus. The sequence continues at coordinate 1,396,666 of NC_084502.1, forward strand.
CGATGACATTAAAGGTCACGCCAAGAATAATGAGAGTGCGCATTATAGATTCTTTTTACTTTTATCCTAAACCGAGAAGATGGTTGAACAATATTGATCGCAAGTCGTTAAAAGCGATCGATTTTGGACTAAGAATGTGTTAATTGCTTATGATGGTGTTTATACGCGCGCGCGCACGCACGCACGCACACGTTTAAATGTCACCCATGAGGCTTTTAATAGATGTCTCAATGAAATTTATGTCAAGACATTTGGTTGCGTCTTATGTGAAGGCTAATTGCAAGGAAATCGGTAAAATGATTGAAGTCGGCGAGGCCGTGCTGACCGTTTATTTTCTGATTACGGTTAGCATCTTGCTATCTCGTTACAGGAAGAGCGGATCGAGACGATCAGAGGCGGAGACATTCTCTGCATCCCTCGCCGGAGGTCATATTATACGTCTCTGTTTCTCGTCTCCAAATGCTCCAACGCGTCCTCAGAAAGGCGGAATAGGGACACGTTCGGCTTGACGGCCTCCTCCGCCGCGAGTTCATTTACATTCCAGACGCGGGGCGATCGGCCTGGCCCCAGACAATTAGATAACGCAGAGGTGGCGGCACATCACAATGAGGCCTCTCCGATGATTAAAACATCAGCAGCTCTCTAAATAACGCTGACGGGAAAAGAGAGAGAGAGAGAGAGAGCCAGGGGAAATTGGATCATTCAAAACTTTTTTTTCTCCCCGCATTTTATGCTCATAAGCAACTGAATGCAACATAATGAAATATGCATGTAAAATTATGTCTTCGGCCTTTTTAATTTTAACAATTTTCTACCATATGCGCATACTTATCTACCACAAATGTGTTTATTGTGTTCATTACAGTTGCAACTTGGGGGGGGGGGGGGGGGGAATGTTATTTCTGAGACATGAATGAATATGTATGAGTTTGTGCACGTGTCGGAACTAGCGCGTATCTTTGCCGTTATTACCATGTTATGAAGACAAGAGCGTAATGGCTTTATTGAGTGGTTTGGATTATTTATTTGCAGGGTTTGACGGGCAACACACGTGAATTGTGCAACTCACACAATTTTGATGGAGCTTTTTATATCTCTCTCATTAGGCATTTTTGTCTTCACCGTTATAAAAAAGAAGTGCATTTCGATGGGCTGCCACCATTTGCTCTGCCAATAAAGATGAGCTGTGCTACGAATGCTCAGAATTTGAAACCACTTACTGTCTGAAAATATGAATTGAAGCTGTTTCAGCATGTGAGACGTTTAGCCATAGAAAACCAAAGCAAGCGGTCCAGCGCAATCGGAGGTCGTCCGACAAGCGTCCCGCCGGAACGATCCCATCTCTTCCGGGTTCTGTCTTCCTTTATCCATGTTACTCTGTTCCCGCAAAGTGTGGGGGAGTTTGCAACTGTCATCTCGAGTGCATGACTTCAAGTCCAGCACATCTATCTCCACATTTGTATTTTTTTATTTTTTTTTAACCTTTTACTGGGGGTTGTCTGTCACGATAAGCCCTGTTTTTCCAAAAAGGTTAAAAGGTCAGCTCTGACAGCTATTCTTCCACTGGCAACCCAGTTTTGTATTTTAAGCTCAGTACTTTTAGGACTTTTCTTTGCTCGCATATATAGCACTTCAGTCACACCTTTTTTTTTTTTTTTTTAAATCTTTTTAAGTTCAAGGGCTGCAAAGAACACAGCGCATTGGAGATGTCGCTATTTGAGGATGGTGATCGCTGCCAAGTTTCGCTAATTTCAACAAAGCGCGCCGTGCAGCCACCCGCCATCTGAAGCACGGCGCCGGCCGCGTTCAAAGGCTTCTCTTTTTTTTATTTATTATTTTCTTCCAATCTCGCCCGTCGAGCTATTAGCATTCAAATGTTTTCACGGACTTCACACGAGTACATTCCGATGATCTCAAAGCACAGTCAATCCTTTAATAAAAACCGTCAGTCTTTCTGCATACGCGGTTTGTTTTCATGACCGGAGGTTATTTCATTTTCTTTTTTCTTTTTCTCTGGTAAATGAAGCATTTCCAAGAACACAATGTGAATATTTGTCAGTGTATTTGGAGTTTGTGTGACCTCTGCCCGAGCACATTTGATGGCACTGAACATAATTTTTAGACCACCTGTCAGAAAAACCAGAAGAGACCAACTCGAATCACGATGTGCTTTCGATTTCAGTGAGCTCTCGATGTGTGACCCGTTTGAACAAGAATGACGACTTTCAAACTGAAATGACCTTTTTAGACCTCATTTTGAGCCGACTGAAAAGGTTCGCAAGTAAGTCAGTAGATATGTTATGAATTATTGTTATTGAGCATATTCCGGTATACTGGAGCAGCAGTCAATGCAGAACTCACTTCTAGGTCAAGGCACCCGCAGACCTATTTACGACTTCTAGTCCTTATTTTTAGTGTGGATGATCATTTTTATTTATTTATTTATTTTTTTAGCTGTTTTCGTCTTTCAAGATTCCACCATGATGCCGCAAAGACCACCAGGCGCATGAAACCTGTGCAGATGTGGCGGGAAACAAAGACAGTTCGTGGGACAATTTCAAGCTCAGTCTTCTGCACTCTTACCATTGTCCCATAAAAACAATACACACATTTATTGCATTTTGCGTTTCGCAGTTTCAAAATTCACAATCATAATAAGAGTAGAAAATGCATCGTGTCTCAAGGCATGACTGTATTAGTATGATTACGTTTCTTTTGCAAATGACCTTTTTCTTTCAGTTTTACAGGTTTAGAAAGCGATCTATAAACAAAAAAACATACTTCATATTTGATTTGTTGAAAAGTAAAGCGGCTCAATAGAAAGTCGGTGATCTGATGTTATTTATGCTCTACTGGATAGTCATTGTTGCTCTAATCCATCCCAGTTGTCCTTGCATATCTAAATTCTCTGTGTTTGGCTCATTTTTATTCCGACTCTCTTGTCTCGCTCTATCAAATTCCATGTCACTCCCCTTCTCCTTACATTCTCTCTCCATCTGCCTCAACATTTCAAAAGAATGAATTACTCATAGCTGTCACTTGGCCCTGGCAAAGAATTAATTTTTGTGGGTCAAGTGTTTCCAACTGTCATCTTTGACAGGAACCATCTCATACAATAACTACATGAATGGACCTTGACTTTGGAGCACTTTCGCTTTAACGCACTCCCCCCCCCCCCCCCTCCCCCCCAACCTTCTTTCTCTTCTTACTAAAAAGATCTCAGCCATTGTGGGATACAAGACAGGAGCAACTGGGTGCCGGTGTTGTCGATAAATATTGCATTGATATTGTATTAATAGATGCAACTGTCATTCAGTAACACTTAACACTTTGCCAACGCCTCAAATGTATGCAATTCGTGAAAATTCTACAAATGCAAGTTAAAACTCTACCATGCAAAGCCAAAGCCATGCATCAACAACAGCCACAAACGCCGCCAGCCTGCTTCTCTGGGCCTTAGCTCATCTGAGATGGACTGACGCAAAGTGGAAAAGTGTGCTTTAGTCTGACGAGTCAACAAATAAAACTGTTTTTGGATATCATGGATGTGGTGTACTCTGGGCCAAAGACGAAAACCACCATCGCGTTTGTTATCAGCGTAAAGTTCAAAAGCCAGCATCTAAGATGTATGTGGGTGTGTTAGTGCCCATGGCATGGGTAACTTGCACATCTGTGAAAGCACCATGCTGAAAGGTACATACAGGTTTTGGAGCAACATATGCTGCCATCCAAGCAATGTCTTTTTCATGGACGCCCCTGCTTATTTCAGCAAGGCAATGCCAAGCCACATTCTGCATGTGTTACAACAGCGTGGCTTGCCAGTAAAAGAGTGCCAGTGCTAGACTGGCCTGCCAGCAGTCCAGACAAAAATATGACAACAGATACCCAAAACTGTTGAGCAAGAATGGGAAAGAATTCCACCTGTAAAGCTTCAACAATTAGTGACCTCAGCTCCCAATAGCTTAAAGAGTGTTTTTAAAAGATAAGGCGCAGTAACATAGTGGTAAACATGTCCCTGTCCCAGCTTTAACGTGTTGCAGGCATCAAATTCAAAATGAGGGAATAGTTGCAAAAAAACAACTACAAAAAAACAACAAAAAAACAAACAAAACAGTTTTTCAGTTTGAATATTAAATACATTGTCTTTGTAGTGTATTCAATTGAGTTTGAAAAGGATTTGCATATTGCAAAATTTTGAAGGAGTACAAGAAAGTATGTTTTAAAATGTAGGGATTATAAGGAAAATAGTCAAGTAAAGAGCTACTTGAAACATCCACTTTGTTTCATCCCAACACTGTGCATCAGGATTCGGTTAAAACTGAACGTGGTTGCATCTTGGACTGATCAACTGCCACTCAACAAATATAAATATAAATTTTAAAAAAATAATGACCAAAAGTAGAACTCAACCTCCTGTCCGAGCTGAGGTTGTTCAAAAATGTCCAATCTCAACTTTCAAAACCATTTGTATTCAACAACCACAATCACACAATCCAGCAGGGCGAACCCCCCCCCCCCCCCCCCCTCCCCCCCAAAAAAAAAACAGGCAATCAAAGTCACATTCACTTTTCCCATTTGAATTATTTGCCAGCCCCCATAGCGGGATTGAACTGAGAAACAAGCAAATTAATTTTCACCTTAACCTTTGAAAGGGAGGCGGGCCATCGTAGTGGCCTTAGTTCATCTGATCGATGTTGCTCTTTTGGCTCGGCCCGAATGGATCCCCATGCAAATTCCGCCGGATCAATTGACGTTCACAAGGAATCCGGTGAGCAGCTTTTTTCCCACAGACTTAATAATTGCATGATGAGATGATGGAATTATAGATCGAGAGCTTATGTGGCTATACAAAGGCAAACAACAGGCAACTAGCTGGGGGCTGATGGGATTCAGGCTTTCTGGACTGTAAAATATGAGTTAATATTGCCACTTTACAGTACAATACAGGACTCCTCAATTAAAATTCCGAGGGGTCCGGTTGCAAAGGATTTCTCAGGGCAAAGGTCCGGACCTCAATGTTTCGATGAGCGGAGCCGACCCGTCCGTCCATTTTCTGTACGGCTCATTGTCGCGAAGGCCGCGAGGGTGCTGCAGCCCATCCCAGCTGACTTTGAGCAAGAGGCGGGTTATGCCATGACCGTACATCTTTTTCACAACCCCTCCGTACCGGTATACATTAATACAATGTCAATTTCATTTTTTCCTTATACCTATGTATAATACGCTCTATTGACTTTTGATGAATTTTGTAGGGAAAAAAGAAATTGCAGTCTTCTGGAATCAGATTATCCCTTAAACTTTGCTACTACTACAATCGTTATAGCAGCTCGGAGTTGGACAATTAATTGCAACTACCTTCACTATGATTTAAGGGGGAGGGTTTGAAGCTACATATGACCGAATGTCTTCATTAAATGCGCGTGCTAAATGGGTTCACTTAATTATCAGTAACTAATTAATTAAGCCGAAAACAAGTGCAGCAATGGAGTGGTCCCGGTTGGTTGTAGATTATGCCTGCAGGACAAGCAAATGCAAACATAATTGAAATGATCTCACCATTTATATGAAGCCTAATTGAGTCCAATTAAGTAGCACAAATTAATTTTTTTATCAGCCCCGTATCTCTGACACTGTCAAGTATACGGTGCAGTAAAATTTCCTCCTGAGGGAAACAACCCAGATGTGCGATGGAGAGTCAAAAGAGTCAGTCGTGCTCGGTGTTCGGCACAAGCGGCACAAGCAGCAAGCCTCGCGGATCTCATCTGGGCAGGTTTTCCGGCGCTATCCCAGCTTGATCTGGAGCAAACCAAAAAGGGGACACTGATATCACTACAACTACGAAGCTAATGATGACACACTGGATTCAGTGACACACATTTCAATTGCTAAGACTATTCCAATCCTAAAAAGCTTGTATTTTGATTGGATTCTTCCACATTTTGTATTCATATTGTGCCAATTTCTGAGGGTGGTCTTGTTTCGAAGGCCTTTTAAAATCAGTAGCATCTTGGCTAGCAGTAACATTAAAGGGGACATGCTATATTATGTACCTGTGACTTAAAATGCTTGTACACAAATACAAATAGAAAGGTGACTGGTTGGTTGCCTGTAAGATCGGCAAATTTAGTTGCCCATTTGTGAAAATGTGTCTGCAAGTGAGCTGCTCTGAATTTTGCTGGAATGTGATGTAACAACATTGCTAATTTACATATGCAAAATACATTTGACCTAAACTACATGCCATTTTGTGTAGGTGTAGCGAAAAATTTGACTATTTTACTTTTGACCTCAGTTATGTTGGTCATATTGGGTGGGATATTTGCCTTCTAAAGCAGTCAATGGCAGTGAATGTGGTTAAATATGATGATGTTTGTCAATCAGGGCACAAGAAACATCCTTGTTTGACTTGCTCTCAAATACTTTTAGCATTTGGTGGATATTATTCAAATGAAATAGGGTTCTCTCTGGGTTATTATTCACACACCAGCAGGGTGATGTTAGAGGAACAGCGAAGTCGGTTCAATGGAGTGTTTCAGTGTCACCAGCCACCTCCATCCATCAGTGGATAAAAAAACAAGCTGTCTTGTCACAGGAGGGGACCTTCAGAAACACTCTTCTGTCGTTTGTGTGTGTGGCGGAGGTGTTTGTGAGGATGGCAACGCTTCCCACAGTGTTCACAGTCACTCTGGGACGTTAGCAGAACGACTGACATGACAGGTAGCTTGCTTGTCTTCTGGAAAGTTCTGACTGAGGGGGTGTCACTGAGTAGACTGCCCGTTCCCTCCTTGCACTTCATTTTCTATTTTCTATTCTTTTTTCTTTTCTTTTTTCACAGTATTGGAAGTCCACTTCACCCTGTTTGTTTTCTATTTAAGGACGAATCCTATTCATGTTAAATGATATCTGCGAAATGTCCGATTTAGTTCCGTTAATGATCGAACAAGTACATTTTTCATGTTAAGTGACACATTTTTGTGGGTAGATTGGCGCAGAAAATCTTACCCAATCATGTGTGCTGACAATGGCTTGATTATTATGGGCCTTGTAGAAGTCCAAAAGCTGTGAATCAGGTTTTAGGTCAGAGAATGGAGAAGGATTGGGAGTGACTGAATCGCTCTTTCGCTGGCGTGTGCCGAAAGGATCTAAATCAACAGCTGTCAGGCGGACGGACCCGAGGGCAAAAGCCACGTGCCATGTTTAGGACTTGGAGGATTGGGGTGGGAGGTTAGGGGTATTTGACGGGAGGTGGTGGGGTTGACAGGGATGGGGTCTGACTGAAGAGTGAGGCGCATCAGTGTACGTTGTACAAACTCCTCTACGGGTTTCCCACCTCATCTCTGTGTGTCTCTGTCTTTAATTCGATAAATCAACAATATAATTCGACCACTTTTTATTTTATTTTTATTTTATTTTTATTTTATTTTAATTCCACATTGGTACATAATGAGGAAAACAGCAGCTCTGATGTCACCGTGGCAATAACTTAATAGTTATGTTAGTGGTCTGTAATAAGTTTTTATTATTATGCAGCCTTCAATTTTCTCTACCGCTTCCCCTCATTTGGGGTCGCGACTCCAGGATGAGCTGTCGCCTAACCCTTCTGATTTTTGGCTTGAGGCTGAGCATGTCGCCAGCCAATCACCGGGCACATATATTCTCCAAAAACATTCACACCTCTGGGCAATTTAGAGTACTATCATCATCATTATTTATTTTACAGTAATATATAGCATATTGGTGATATCTGACCAAACCACTTTATCAAGCTTAAATTTTTTTTACAAAATGTGAATCTATGCCTTTTCCTCAAAATAATTTTCAGTGTACTGTAGAGTTACCAAGAAAAAATTTAAAATCTTTTGTCCTCTCACCTTTAAGCTTTTCAGGGTTTTCTTTCAAGTGTGAACTTTGGCCTCTCATTGTTCTCATTTCATCAAAAGTCCAATAAAACATTTTTAAAATGGGGAAGTTATGAATTAAGTATTGTAAAAAAATGCCCCAAAAGAAGTGGAAACTGGGCATTTCTGTTTAAAACAAGCATGTGCGTGTATATGTAAAATAATCTGTATATTAGAGTATATGGATCTCAGATCTGTTGTATTCATCAAATCAAAGAAAAAAGTAAATTGTATTAAGCGAGACGTATTTGCCCCACATGAAACAAAGCCAAGGCACTTGGCATGTGTCCGCCTCGTTAATATTCCTTCCCAGCAGTGAGACAATGTTTTTATGAATGCTGCAAAACAAGCGGAAGGTCAAGAGCATCCAGAATAGATGTTGATTCCAATTATGTGTAATGCATCGGACGAGACGCACTAATGATGTCGTCGTCAGGAGAGGAAAAAAAATACAATCAACTCAAGGTGTTTATGTGCCGGTCTCGACAAAGCCTGTAGAGCAGTTGTTGTTTTTTTTTTTAAGAAAAGGCAAAAGCAACATTTCTCTAAAGGTTGATAGAACTTCAAATGATTTAAAAAAAAAAAAAAAAAAAAAGTTCTGGCATCAGCACACCAAGTCTTTTGTGTGTCTATAGCCGCTACGAGTCCATCAAGAGATAAGAGGAAAAGTCATAATGAGGATGCACCTCTGCTGTAGGAAAAAACAGACTTGCAGCTTTAAGAAAGAAAGAAAGAAAGAAAGAAAGAAAGAAAGAAAGAAAGAAAGAAAGAAAGAAAGAAAGAAAGAAAAAGGTAATCATTTTCAATTAATTGTGCTGGTGACGGAGGATTCGGGTCCTGCGGGATTTGGATTAACCACACGTGATGGCTCCGAGGCTCGTTCTCCCTCGGCACGACCCTCAATTGACCCCCTGACCCCACCACCTACCTTCATTTCATCCAATCGCCGTCCGGATCTGGAGCGGACTCTATTGGAGCACAATTGGCAGTTTGGTGGGAAGACATAAAACACTTGCTGCACACAATTAGTGCATCATCGACCATTTAGTTGGAGGAAAGCAAACGAGAGAGAAAAAAAAAAAAAAAAAACAGGAACGAATGAATAAAATGAGGAGGAAGCATGGGCGGGTGGCAAAGGAGGAATGGCGCGACGGACGAAACAGCGGGGGGACTCGACAGAAGGCTCACCGAAACACAAAGTATTTTAATGTAACACGAAGCAGAAAAGATTTGCGGCTGTACTTAAGTAGAATCTTCACATATCCGTACTTTAACGCTACTACATTTTGCTAAATAAAATATATACCGTCTTCCCTGACCATCTTCGTTAAGCGTTAACAAAATCAAATCATTGGAAATAGTTTTTGGGGATGTAATGCCTGAACCACAGAGCACAAGGCGGAAGAATCGTCCTGCGGAAGATGGAAGCGCCCGCCGCCGACTCCGCTGCTCGGACGACGGCCGACACGACGACAGCTTGAACTCTGACGTGGTGATAAGGAGAACGTTAAACACCCGCAGACGGAGTTACGAGAAAACAATTCTTCCAACAGGTAATAGCGCCTCTTGTGCGTATCTACCTGTAGAGTAACAGAAATATTGGCTTCCGAAAAGTCCCCAGCCAACCTGAAGTAGCAAATCGATGTCGGTTAAATTCATTTGGATCAATTAAGTGAAACCAAAACGTCACGTTCTTTTAGTTATCATTCACTTGTTTAGGCGTATGGCATTTCTTCCATAACAGTGCGCAGATTTCCGCCACCGGTGACCACCGGGTCTTCGACACGATGCGCTCTTTCGTCGTCGTCAGAATCACGGAGGCCGATGGCCATCTTTCCTAGCTGGGTGTAGCTCAATGACTTCGGCCCCGATGCGACGCCACCACTGCTTCCGCTTGGTCAGCGGGTCAATACCGATGATGCTCGGCGAAACCGGCGGTCAACTCCTGTTGCAGCTACAGTCCCAGGTCGGGCTTTTTTGCCCCCCATCTTGGCTCGTCCCCCAGTGAGTGTTGATCTAGCACTTGAGGGGTCTCCATCCTTGATTCTTGGAGCCAGTGCATCCCGGAAGACTTCCAGGACGAATCAGCGAGATGGTGGACCCGTTGTCCACCAGGGCTCGGCACGGTTGCCCTTTGATGTAACAGTTGAGCTACGTACGGTCCCAGGCGCAGCTCTGATTCGGCGCGAGGTGGGCGGGATTCTCGGTGCTGGGTCCGGGTCGTCGCGAGCGATGTGCCCCGGTTCCCCGCACCGATAACATCCCTCCATAGGCCTCCGGCCTGTCCTCCGTTCTCTGAGCTGTATTCGTGGTTGGGGTGCGCTGTGGCTTGGCTGGCCACGCCCTCCTGTATCCATGAAACTGAAGGTCTACAGCGTAGGCGCCAAAGCTCTCAGCGTGCGTGCGACAACCAAAATGCTGCCGTGGGTCCGTGATAATCTGAAGCTCTTTGCCTCCCAAAGCGAGAGCGAATTGAACTGCCGTCCCCTCGACCGACCGTTGAACTGCGCCACCAACCGCAACGGGATGAGGTCCTTCTCCATTGTGGCGTTTTAGCTTGGCCGTTCATTGACGCAGCATCTCGTTACCGCGTGTGGCGGCCACAGTACATTCGGCGGTGGGTGTCTCCCAGGAGCTGCAAGCGTCGTCGCCGTTGACCACTGTTTACGGGGAATCGGAATTGTTGCCTCATTGCCTCCTCACGGCACTCGCAAAGGCATGGCTGGCCATTGGCGTTGACGGGACGGCCTTCCCCGGTCTACTCCTTGCGACGCCTAGTCTCTTCCGCCGCCGGCGGTAAGCATTGGATGAAGTCCTCGTTTTGCTCGAGTCAGACCGGACCCAGAGCAAGAGGACTGTATCACTTTGCGGTTCTTTTCAAGGGTAGCTGCTCCTGACTGTTACAATCCAACGTTGTTGTCATGATCTGATCTGATCTGACTTGTTGTACTTGAAATGGCCCTGGATGGATTTGACCTCCTCCAATCAGCTCTCTCCATTCTCTCGTGTCTTGAACTGTACACTTGAGCCTTGTTGTCTTGTTAGTCTCAGACTGCGGTTGGAAGCATTTCACTCATTCTTTACTCCCTAATAACTACATAGGAATTTTTCTATTATTATATATTATTTTAAAGTGAAATGGCGCGCCGCCGCAATATGAAAGAAGGGACCCACGTAAATTTGCTGGTATAGATACGTTGCAATGATTTGTCCTTTGACGTCAGCAACATTTCAGGTTTTGTGAGATGATTAATCGTTGCGCAATTCAGTTTATCGCTTTCGACAAATAGAGAAAACTGAAAAAACAAACACCAACGAGGTAAGGCACAGTAAAACGCTGATCATGACCTGTGATAATGCTGCATTGCTACCATCTTGTATGAGATATGCTTCCATTGAAAATTGTCAGAAAATTGTGACTGAAATGATTCCGATTGTTATTTTTACCTGCGTGTGCGCGCGCATGCGTGTCTGTGTGAATGAGCGGCGGGATTTGATTTGACTTCATTGTGGGATTCACCTTTTTTTTTTTTTTTTTTTAACTTACACGACAATTTCTCAGACCTTGAACAACTAGAAATGTGTGCTCGTCGAGAAACTGAGAAAGAGCTTTGCTGTTTTACACCACTAGAAAGTACATACAGTACGTTCTAGGTAACGCGACATCACTGGTTGTAATTCTCAGATTAAGCATACTGAAACTGCGCTGTTTGGAAAATGTGTTTATTACAAGTGATTGGGATGACACACTGCACACACTTTACGGTTTCTTTAACACGTGAAGGCTTTGGTTCAGTAAAGCTCCAGTCTGCTGACATAGCCCAATTGATCAAAAGTGAACAGAGCAAAGACGTCAATGACTACAAAATGACAATTTGTAACAATGAGGAAAATTATGTTCGCATCAAAATTAAGTGAGGTTAAGCTGCTGATCAGATGTGTTATTTGTTCTGAATCAAGTTTTATCACTTCTATTTGACACCAGCCACTAAACGTTCATCATATAATTGATTTTATTTTTTTGGGGTTGTAATATTTGAACTATTTGATGGTCAGCTTTGATTTCCTGCTGTGTCTGCCTTCTACTTCTCTGGCCAAAAAGAATCTATTTACGTCCCCTGCCCAAAAAAAAAAAACAATTCATCCAAAAGAGAGATGCAATTTTTGGCCAATTTTGAGAGCTCAAGTACTGACACAAACAAGCTAATCAACTAGATTTTAGTCTAACGAGTACGATGCAAGGCAGTAAAATAAATGTGACACTTAAATTTTTTTTAAATCAAATAAAATAAAAATACAGCATACAAGATATAGCCCCAAGAAGATTGTGAGTTGTCTTTTAATGACTTGTTTGCTGCCTTCCATTACATTAAAATACCTTGACTGGCAACAAGAATGGCAGTACAGAATGTGAAAACTCATAAGTGCACGTTTGGATTAGCACGTATTTACAACAAACACATCACACACTGCTTCAAAGTTTCGCAAGTGTGTTGGTAAATACTAGAAAATTCAACACACTCAACCATATAAACTAAATAAAACAGTCAATGAAAAGGTGCTCGGCTATGTACACATTAACCAAAGTAGCTGGCCAAATCTTGTGTTGATTATACATACAACTGTGCGTGTTTCTGTGCAAGTATCAGTTGAATGCAAATTGGCGATTCAGATGAAATATCGAAAGCGCAGTCATCACAGGTGGACTGCACCAAATGTCATGTCATGTGTTATTATTCATACTCTTTTATTATTACTCTTTTTGAACTTCTCAGTGTGTATATATATATATTTTTTTTTAATCTTCCACCAATCAGATTGGACATTTTAAAAGAATTACTGCAACGTAAACACCATCAGGGGTTTTGTAGCCATGAGGTAGAGAAAAAAAAATTAAAAAAAAGTTGGCTGTAATCCATCCCCCCCGTTAGCTCTCGCAGAGGAATTTGGGGATTTTGTTTTTGGAAAGTGCTTTGTGTTCCGCTCTGCTGGACCACGGCACTGACCCTTCCGATCATCAAAAGTAGCGCACCAACATTTTGTTTTCTTAATTCATGACTGTAACATCAGAGGTTCAAATAAAACACCAACTGCTGGCAACAATACAATTATTGACGGCATTGATAGAGCAGGAAGAAGACAAAATACATTTCAGTGCAAAAAAGTGGATATAATTTTTTTTTTTTTTTAAAAAGACCTCTAATCTTAAATGACTTGCTTGTCATATAATTTTTGTATTATATACTTGGATTTTTCTTTTTTAATCATCCAAGTGCAACATCATCTGAATGGTTTGGGAAGTTAAAGTCCCTGTAAAGTGAATTCTGAGACATTTTTGAATACATTATGCATGTTTGAAGATGATTGCTGAAAACGTGAAACAAGAGTACTCTGTAGTAATGAATTGTGGCGGTATGGCATTAAACCACTTCAGTTTTCAAGATTTTTTGGGGGGTGGGGGGGCGTGCGGGGGGGAGTGGCCAAAACAGCACCACGTGATGCACTTTAGCGTCCGGTATGAGTCCCCCTCTACCTGACTATTTAAGAACTCAAGCACCTTCGTTCGCATCAGTGGTACAATTGTGATTTTCTCCCCCCCTCCCATTAGAGCGTTCCGTTTGCCAGCTAGCAATGCCAACGCCCCGAAAATGGATTTTCCCTAGACGCCCCAATTTACGCAACAGCTCCGCGCCGTTATTTAACCTCCCGAGCGAGGAGGTGACGCCGCGGACGAGACCGCTGCCCGTCCGTTTAGCGCCTCTCGTCGTTATGTGGAAAGCCACGCAGGTTATATTCTCGCCACCGGAGGCTTTAAGCGGAAATATTTTCACGTGTGCAGGCATAAGATGCATCCATTTTTTTTTACAGGACATAGAAGTGCTATTTGATTGACAGTTGAGTGGTGTGTGGTTTCAGATCATTCAGTGGACACGCCCACAGTATTTGAGCGCAGCGACAATAGTCTGGCTTTTCACGATTTCAAAGCCTCATTTTTTTTTTTAAATGTATTTTTTTAAATTCAATTTTATATTTTTTCAATCGTTCAAATCTAGCGGGTTGTTAAGAATTCAAATTTAGAAGACATTTATTTTCACCTTACAGGAACTTTATAACTTGATGACGAAGAGAGAGGGGGAAAAAAATAGTCAATATTGGAAATATTTCATTATTCCAGAGCACCTGGAGTAGCGGACATTCATGGTCACCTGCGTGTTTTGCCAGGCAACCCTCGCACTGCTTTGCGACCACCTTGGCCGGGACTACGCCACACAGAGATTCGAACAAAAACACACACAAACTCTGTCTGAAGTCAGTGAGTCGAACGTTTTGTAGCTGTAAACTTTCCAAGACTAAACTTTGTAGCGTTTGCCTTGTAGACGAGAAAACCAGAGCTTCTGGGTGCCACCTGCTGCCCGGGCATGATGCACTCGAGCCATGGGCTAGAGAGATTGACTTTATTAACCCTGGACTTGTGAAATGTAATTGAAAGTACTTTTAGTGCGTACTTTCTGTCCACACATACTTTGGGTGCGTCTTGTTAAGATATCTTCAGATTAACAGTATGTTTCCCAAACCTTTTCCTGAGTTTTTGTTTGGTTTGTGGTGTCAAGGCCCAAACTATTGTTCCCCCGGTAAAGACAATAAAAATGTGAGTAAGTGTCCATTTTGAAACACAGAGGCGTAAAGCTCATAAATGTTCATCAATTCCGTCTATAAATGTCGACCACGATGCAAATGAAATGAGAAAGCACCACTTCAGGCACTTGGACAACCAACTAAATCTCATAATTATTTTTACTCCCCTCCTGGAGCTTTGAAACAGCGAATCTGTCAACTGAAAACATTTGGGTTTGAAATTCTTCAAAAGATGAATATGAGACGAGAGCAATATTTCAAGCTTTTATTTCCAGGTATCTACGTGCGGATCGAGTACACAACTTTTGTGTATCCGATCCAAAGATTGCTGCCTTGGCTTGAATCCGACAATGCTACCGAAAGGGGTTTTGTTTTGTTTCTTTGTTTTTGTTTTTGCCAAGGTGTGTCCTATTACATTAAATAGTCAAACAATTAATTGCACTGAATTTAATTCACTGAGTTAAAGATTTGGCTTTTGCCCGCGAAGACAACATTTATACTAGTTAGAGGTGTAACCAACATGATAACCAGAGAGCTGTCTATGGGTGAAAAACACACGTGAAGCTGAGAGAAGATTTAAAATCAGCCATTGCACAAATGTTTGCAATGTCGTCAAGAAGAAACAAATCACGTGTACCATGCGATAGATGTCAAACAGGTAGACGGAAATAATAGCAAATAAAGACCCTAAAACAACTATTGGTAACATCAGCAACAGCCACCAGAGGGCAGAAGGGAAAGTCTTAAACGTGAATCGAAGTAGCTACACGAGATGCTAACTACACATTTACAAAAGAATGGAAAGGCCAAGCTGGGATTCGCCAAACTGGATAGAGACAAGCCTACAAAAATTATTCGCCAAACTTGTTGGACTGCTGAGACAAACCTTCATCAAAGCAATGTTGGGGTAAATTTGGATCTGGTGACCCCAAACGAGGTCATCTGTGAGTGGCGGTAATGTCATGGCTTGGGCTTGCATGGCGTCTTCTGGGACGGGCTCACTCCCCCTCAATCAATCAACAACATGATGGCAACAGCAAAATGAACTCCGAAGGCAGCAGGAACATTTTGGCTGTCAATTTAAAGAAGGATGCAACCAAACAGACTGGGAGATTTTTCATTATGCCCCCACCCCCCTTCAAAAAAATCTAATTTTCATCTTTTGATGTCAAACCCAAATGTTTTAAGTCTACAGCATACCTGTAAGTAAAGCAATGGACCTCACTGTTCCAATACTTTTGGAAGAAGTGTATAACTATAGATGTATTTATATATACAGTACATATACACAAATATAATACAAATTTATAAGACCACCACCCATTGTAAGGTTTATGCTCCAGATTCAGACTTCAAATAAATAGACAAATGTATAAAAATGAAAAGTGAACAGTATTGGTAATTACCAACATGTTTTTCTTTCTGTGCTTCATCTGCATGTTAGCTCTTTAAATGAAATATTTTTCATGCTATAATAGAACATTTCAAAAAACACATTATTTCTTGATTCCAATGTCAAGATATAGTTATTTACCAGCGTTTGTCAACATAAAAATGTGTTTAAATTGCCCGCTTGATGAATTACTTTAGAGAGCTCACTGAAATTGAAAGTCAACACTGAAGCGCTACACGATGTCAGATTATCTCTTCGTGCCTTCATGTCAGGTGGTCTCATAAATCTGTTCAGAATTGCATATTTTAGGGATGTAACGATACGCCCAAAATCACGGTTCAGTACACATTCGGTACAGTCAGGGAAGAAAATGCAAAACAAAGCATGTGGTTTGTATAAACAAGAACAAATTGAACAACATTTGAATTGATTGCAGTAAATTCTTAAATAAATTAAAGTTATTTCCAGGTTATGGACATTTGCAGCGTGCGGGTTTACTGTTTAGTTCACTTTTTCACCTGTGAATCTATATTCTTAATCGATATTCTTAATCTATATTCTTGCAAATTGACCATTTGGAGTTGGTTACTGGCCGCTGTAACATGGTTTACGAGCTAGAATACTCTTACTGGTTTTCTGTTGATTTGCAACTTTATATGTAAGCTAACTTTGGCAGTTAGCATGGCGTCGGTGTCTGCTCCCACTCTCGTTGGCTCAATGTGTCACGTTGTCACTCCTCGAACTCTTGTAGCGATAATGATACTTGGAAGAAGTGGAAGTAAAGACTTCAGCTAGCCTGCAGCCGGTGCAACGCAAGTTAGCTTTGATCACTTAGCGTGTCTTCAGTGGCTCCCGAGCAACCGTGAAACCGGGGAGGCCGGTAATGCCGGTCGGCCGTTTGGAATTGTTTTGGCTCGATCCAAACAGCCCGGCAGAGGCTGCCGACATTTTCTGTTGTTTTTTTTACGCACTTCACACAACGTCGGTACATTCCCGAATGTTCTGTACCGAAAAATCCAAATTCAAATACGGGTAGCCTACCGTTACACCCCTAGTATATATACATACTGTATAGTGTATATACAAATACTGCAACACCGGAGTGAATTATTTTCCGTGAGGCCTTACTGTGTTCTTTTCCCTTCCTGAAGAAATGGGCCTCTATAAATCAAGCATGTCCTTTTATTGTCTGCATCCAAACATTTTGTTCCACTCTGTGTGTATATCGATCTCTTTTTGCGATGCACTGGGATGAAATTTACAAAAGACCCTCTCAAAGTCCTGGTAGGTTAGCGGCCTAATCATACTGGCCATCTCCATGCCCTGTTGAGTGGATATGTGTAACAGACCCACGTGGGCCTCCTGGCAAAGTCTGGACAGCTCAAGTCCCGAGAAACCTTCAGTGTGTCGGACCAGCAGTGCCAGCTCCTCCTCGCTCATGCAGTACTTGTGCTGGGATCGGGTGAGGAGCTGGCTGACCATTTGGTGCCGGGCTGCGCTATCGGGCAGGGATACCAAAATCCGGCGAGCAAAATACCTGTGCAATCCCTCATCTATGTCCTGGGGTCTGCTTGTGGAGCAAACCACAACCACTTGGTGCCGTCCATCCACACCTGAGCCCATTAGAAGTGAGTCCAGCTGGGAAAGTAGCTCCCCCTTTAGTCTGTTAATGGGACTTTCTTCACCGAGTTGCGCCGAAAGCAGCATGTCCACCTCACTAATGAACAGTACAGATGGTTGACGGCAGCGCGCTACCAGGAAGGACGCTCGGATAACTTCCTCCCCATCTGTCAGCCACTTGGTGACTAAAGTAGACCCACTGAGTCGAAGGAATGAAGCCCCGAGCTGGATGGCCAGGCAACGGCCGAGCAACGTCCTGCCGCTGCCTCTTGGGCCAAACAGCAGCACACAGCGTGGGGTGGGTCCTAAGTTTCTGAACATGTCAGGGTGTAGAATGGGCCATAGAACCTCCTCTTTCAGGGTTGCTTTGGCCAGTTCTAATCCTGCAATGTCACTCCAGTCCATGGGAGGGCCCCGCTGAACAATTTCAGAGGTTACCAAGTCCAAGAGGTGAGGGTCACAGGTTTTTAGCTGCTCTTCAGCAGAGCGTGAGGAGGACATGGTTGAAGAGGAGGGAGCCCTTGAGCGGGAGTGACAGATACGATGATCTTCGGCAGTTTGTTCGCTGAGGGGCGGGGTTATAAAGTTGACGAGGGAGTTTGCCATGCGAGCGCCCCCGAGTGAGGAAGAGACATAGGCTGGCGGAGATAGTGGGTTGCTCGTTGCCTGGCTGCTATACTTTCTCTGCTGCTGCTCCGAAGGGATTGTGGACTGCTTTTGTGGATTAAAGGGTAGAGATGGCTTCTCAGCACTCCGATCAAAACTACGGCCATTAGGACTATTACAGCTTCTGTTTGTGCTGCTGCTGTCAGCCACTCTGTACATCGGGCTCTCGGTTGAGCTTCGAGTCTGTTCATAGCCAAAGCTTGCATAAGAGGAGTCGATATCTCCCTGGCCTGTCACGTAGAAGGCTTTCCTCTTCAGCAAGTTGGAGGAACAACTGTTAAGAGGACTCGGGGTGATTGGGGTCAAGTTATGGTTATGGTATGGATACGGGGGGAGGGGTGTTGGTGCGGCAATGCCCGAGGGGATGTATGAGGACGGTGGGGGCGCTCCCCCGGTGCTGTATCCAGGCCCGACTGAGCTCTGGCCAGGGTATCCTGCAGTGGGGTAATTGTAACTGGACAAGTTTGGGGAACTTCCATTGTAAGTAGAGTGAGATGGTGGTGGAGGGGGCTGCAGGGAGGGATGTGCCGGGGCAGGCACAGACTGGGAATTGTAACTACTGTGCAAGTAGGAACCGCTGTAAGCGACGCCAAATTCCTGAGACGGCAATGAGGATGAGTGGAGTGTGGTGGAGGTGTGGCTTCCGCAGCTGCTGCTGGAGTAGCTGGGCTCACTCAGAGTGCTGGAGGCAAGACCAGGAGAGCTGCACAAGCCAGTTCCCACTTCAGAAGCTGCTGCAACCCCTCCCTTGCGGATGGGAACCACCTCAGGTATGCAGCTCATTGGATAGACGCCGTCCTGCCAGGGTTCTGGTTCCCCCTTCCGTCCGTTTAGCCCTCCCGGGACACTGGAGGCTTCGGGATAAGAGACGGGTAATTCCAGGATGCCGGAATATTTCTCTGCGTATTTCTTCAGCATGTTGGAGGCGGTGAGGGCCGAGATGTCATCGTTGGCCCAGGCGTACTGGTAGGCGGCGGAGCACTGCAGGTGGCCGGGTACTACGCGGTAGGGCTCGGCCTTGTGGGCTGGAGAGCACGTGGTCGAGGAGATGTCAAAATGCTGTTCGGCCCACTTGCTTTGCTCAGGATGCCACTGCATCTTCAACCCTGGGGAGAGAAAAAAAAAGACAACACATGGGTAAATACAGTACATGTAATAAGGACGCAGCATTCCGACTGTTTACAATACGTACAGGCCTCGAAAGACTGACTGAGAACCTGAGGGCTTCTTCCAATTTTCATTTTTGCTTTGGAACTTTCCTTTCCTTCCTTTGCATGTTCTCCTCGTGCCTGCGTGGCTTTTCTCCGGGCACTCCGGAGAAAACATGCAGGGCAGGTTGATTGAAGACTCTAAATTGCCCGTAGGTGTGAATGTGAGTGCCAATGGTTGTTTGTTTCTATGTGCCCTGCGATTGGCTGGCGACCGGTTCAGGGTGTGCCCCAAGTTAGCTGGGATGGGCTCCAGCACGCCCGCGACCCGCGTGAGGACAAGCGGAACGGAAAATGAATGAGTGACCTTTCCGAGCCGAGCCGAGCGAGATGACCCTGAAGAACTTGGAGGACAGTTTGTTCGAATTCCAAAAGTGTCACAGAAAAGTGCCTCGATGGCACCTTTGGCGTAAGTTTCAACCTTTACAGAGTTTACAGACTACGCGTAGACGCTCGGGAGTTTCACGCTAGAGACTTATAAAATAATTCAGTAAACCTTTGATTTTAATTTTTTAAAATATGTATAAAACAATTGATTTGAATTATATATATATAGACAAACATGAATCAAGTATACAGTCTTTGTGAACAATAACAATGCGAACATAAACATTTGCCTCTATAATTGTAAGACGAACATTACTGTCCATACAAAAAAACAGCTCTAAACACAAAATATTCTAAAATACGGAAACATTTGAAAGGGATAAAACTTCGAAGGAGAGAGGAAAAAGTACAGAAAACGAACACAAAAAATAAACCTTTGCTCCAGACTTTTTTCCATGAAATATTTATTCAGAAAAGACATACAAACATACAAACACAGTCGCCAGGCGTTGACAATTGCAATGAGGGGGAAAAAAGACTTCATTTTAGTATCTATATCTTTTTAAATTATTCTCGAAACACTTTAAATCGGTAGAATCAGTGCATTATTTTGGAAAAAGGAAGCATCTTTTCATCTCTTCTTGACCCCACGACATGTTCCTGTAAAGGTTAAGGAAAGGTGGCATAAAGGTTAAAGGTTAGGAGGCTGGACTTTGCGAAGCGGCCCTGAGTGTTCTTCCGAAAACTGAAACTTTTCTGTAGCTTTTTGTCAGAAATTATTATTTATTTTTTCTTCAGAACACAGCCTATAACAGCAGCCCGCTTCATACACTTCCCATGCAGCTAAAATTGAAATGTAAAATATTATTTAAAAAATAAATGTAATCTGTAGTCATGTGATGATGTGATCCTGAAAGGGGCGTGGCCTACTCAGTTATATCAGGAGCTTTGCCGTTTACCACGTTCATCGTGAGTGTCTTCTCCATGCTCCTTGCGAGTGTTTCGTATGTATTTATTAACGATATATATTTTATTTACTGTATGTATTTATTTTCTGCATTTGTTTCGTTGTTGTTGCTTTATAAGGTGACCTTGGGCGCTCAGAAAAAAAAAAAAAAGTATTGCTATTAGTATTATTACCACTGTATGACCATTCATTAAACGCGCCTCGCCGAGCATCTCGCGGCCTCACACAAAGCCATCCGATTTCTCCGACGACGTAATCGGCGGCACGACGGCGCTCGTTCACGCAGCCTGACGAACAAACGCATGCACGCAATGCTGTGGCGATTGCCGCAGGGTGGGAATGACCAAACACTGCGCAGTTCCTCCTTGACCTCCTCTCGCTAGCCCGCCATTGCTGCCTTTTGGCCTTAAATCTTCACATGTATTTTGCACCCCCACCCTAAACCACAAGATTTGTATCAATATTTCTAATCACCTCCTTTTATTTTCGCAATATCTCGTCCCTGTCAGCTTTTTTTCTAGCCCCCGCCTCTCTTATTTACTGCGCCCGCTCTTGCTGATTTCCCAGCTCCCTTTGCTCCATCTCATCTCCGGCTACATTCACCAGCCCACGGCGTCCGAAAACGCCGACTTGCGGCCACCGGCTCACTCCACTGCGTGTAACTACCAAAAGCTGTGGAAATTCATCACAGACGATTTGAACCCTTAGTACTAGAAAATATAATACAGATGTCTTTAAGCTACCTTGCATTAGTTATTGATCATCAGGGAGAGACAGTTGGGTACGGGCAAATTTGTGCTACCTTGTTTTACAGCAAATACAACATTATCTGGTTTGTTTGTTAACAAAACAGTCCAGTAGAGGGATCACAAGTCCCCAGACTACTTTCTCCTTGGCGAATCGCCTCTCCAACCATCTCTCAGAAGCCGCAAGTGGCTAATTAGCACAATGGTAATCTGCTAATTGCGTTCATTTATAACATTTTAGCCAAGGGGAGTCTGGCAGCGGCTGGCAAAGCTGTCAGACACATCTTACATCTCTGCTAACTCCCTGAAGACTGACATGCAACCTGATCGGAAACAACACACTTTTGCCGTTGCTCCAACAACAACTTGGGCAGTATTTTCCTGAACTTTTCCTAGTCTAGACTTAAAGGACAGTATGTACGCAAACATTTTGCTTTTTCCATTATTTAAGTTTGCTGTTCATGTTAAAGTTATTATTGAGAGAGGAAAAATGTGAACCCTGTAGTAGACAACACACAGAACAACTTTGAGAACTAGAACGTGCAATTCCAGGAGAAATTGCGTGTGAATGCTCCAATGCTGATTTAAATCATGCACTTGACACGTAGAAGTAGGAACGGTGCAAATACGTTGAGAAATAAGGAAGTTGTAGCAAAATTTGGAATTTTGGGTTTTTTATTTTGAAATTTCGTGAAGGGGGTTCACAGGTTGGCTTGAATGAGCTGAACACGTAGAAGTAGGAACGGTGCAAATCGGTTGTGAAATAAGGAAACTGTAGCTAACAATGTAGAAGTTGTCTTATTGTGGCTAAAATGCGGGTATTTCAGTGATGCACAGTGTAGAATGTGGGAATGTGGGAAATGTGGAAAACATGGAGTAAGGGGAATGGTTTGAATTGGTGAAGAAATGTGGAAGCGGGGGGGAACAAGGCAGAATAGAGTGGAATGGGGAAGAATTTGGGTGCTAAAATCATAAAATGTGGGTGAAAATGTGGAATGTGGGTAATATGGGGAATATGGGGAATACGGGAACGTGTGTTGGAGAAGTTCTGAATGAGCTGAATGTTTTAAAAGTGAAAAAGAATGATGTTGCGCCTTAGACGAGTAATCGCACGCGCCACGTGAATTTTCCGAACACGTCGGAGTTGGAACGGAGTGAATCGGATGTAAAATGGCGAAGGAGAAGCCCGTCCAAAAAAACGCAACGGAATAATAATAATAATAATAATAAAAAAATATACAAAATAAAGGTAGAATAACGTGTGTGAATGCTTGAGCATGAGAGATACAATTTAATAAGTCTAAGAAGGTCTGTTTATTTCTCCTGAGGCGAGGTTATATGTGCACATCAACAGGCAGTTATCATCTGCCTCATGCAACTGGCACGTCCATGTCCTATAACGATTAGAATGTGAGCAACCTGGGCATCGTCAGTTTACGTACAGACAATAAACCACAATAATTAGAGTTGGGTTTGCGGTAACACAAATATACATTCCTTCGGAGAACACGTACTGTATGTACATGAATGACTCGTCGTTTGTGCTCTGCTAATTATGAGGGGCTGATTTTTTTTTTTTTGCCCCAGACCCGCCCCGGTTATGTGAGAGTGGATTTTCGTATGAGATTGAACTTTTAATTGAGAACCACTCAGCTGGGACGCACGTGGTACCGTTTCTTGTGACCTGCAGCGAGAGCAGCAGATGCCTCTGGCCGTCCTAAATCACGGACGGCGCAACGACGACATAGACAACCTATTGACTGTTAAAAACTTACATTTGCCTTTTAGATGTACATTTAATTACCCTTATAGTCTTTAGGTTTTGTTCATCTTGCAGTAATATTGTACTTAAAACCGCCACCTCTGTCTCCAAGTGTCTACAACTTTTTAGTGTGCATTTTCACTTCACTGCAATATCACTTAGTATAAAAGAATAGAAGTGAAATGAGAGCCTGAACACTTGAACCAAATTAGCATTAGCACTGCATTTCAGAAATTCTAAGAGACCATAAGAATGTCTCTCCACACCTCACTTTTCCCTCCAAACAAAACCAAAGAAGAATCCAAATGCACTTTGAAGTCGAATTTGAGCTCATCCTCAGCTCACTGCGGTGACAAGCGGTCTGTCAAAAGCAAAAAACAACAACGGATGAGGGAAGTAAACAGAGTGAGTTCAAAGTCTCACGCGCTTGAGCGTTGACCCGCAGAAATGAGCTGTCACTAATTCAAAGACACGAAGGGCTGCTGCTGGTTGGCTGCGGGAAAGATGACAGCTTGCGGTGGCAATATAAAGATACTTGACACATGTCAGCATCTTTTAAGAAACAAAATATATAAATAAAATCCAATATTCATGGTAATCAATGCTCTTTGACATCACGGTGTGACCGTCAAACTACAATCATCAGAAGATTAGCTTTGACAAGTTGACTTGCGCTAGACAAATCCAAAAAATCATGAAACGATCGCAAAGGTATTGTTAACGATGTCGCTCAATTTTGTCAGACAAACTAGGCAGATATACAAAGCAGTCGCCGTTGTTTTTTTTTTGTTTTTTTTCCTCCCTGGCTGACAGGTGAAAAAATGTCGTTGACACTACTGCTAACAGCTAACAGTTAACGGTGTTAACGACATCGCTAACAGTACAAATCAAGACTGATTCTAGCGGTCGGGAGGGCAACTGCGATGATGCCGTCAGTCGCTGTTTGGCGGTGATGTTTTCCTCATGTAGATTATAGCAATTTTTCTCTATGAAAAACATGTAACAAAAATGTTAGCGCTTATTTGGTGGGGGGGGACGGATTAATGGCATTTCGATTCATTTTAATAAACCGAGTTACGAGCGTGGTCACAGAGCGAATTCAACTTGCAAGTCAAGGTACTGCTGTATTTCTTTCCCCCAAAAATTGTCAAAAGTCAATAGTGCGCATTATACATTATAGGGGAAATGAAAAAAACCTCACATTTTATTATATTTTATGCCACCATCTAGAGGACATGAAAACGCTGTACACTTTCAGTCCAATATGTCACCGCCACCTAGAGGTTATGAGAACGGTGTACACTTTCAATCTAATATGGTGTAAAAAGGTGTAGCCTCCACTTTCATTCCAATATGACAGGGGTACATATGACTGCATATATGTACAATTGTGCTCATAAGTTTACATACGCAGGCAGAATTTGTGAAATATTGTTGTTGTTGTTTTAAAATACGACGGATAATTGAACAACAACCATCATTAATTTCTTTATGCTTATGTTTTGTTTAATGATAATGCTTTTCTGAAATGCTAAAAGTTTAATTTGAATCCCATTAAAATAAAATGAAAAGTGTTTCACCTGGCCCTTCATGATTTATTTAAAGAACTGTACCCATCTTACAAATTCTGTCTGGGTAATCAAACATATGAGCGCAACTGTATCTTTTCTCATTTACTAAATAAAAGTAGGGCTGTGAATTTCAAAATAAGAGCAAGTAAATAAAAAGAAAGTATTACGTGTTCAAATAAAGTGCTAAACTTCAGAATAATTCTTTGAAAAAAAATTAACAAAATACAGATAATACTTCCTGTTTTGATCATATGGGTAGAAGCAAAAGCATGCATTGTACAAATGCATTATACATAGGTAGAAGGGTTTTCCAGAATTTTGAGGTCAACTTTAGGGGTGCGTATTATGCATGGGTGCGCATTATACACGAGAGATTATGGCATTTATATTTCAACCATAAATGTAAATTTTCCCCATATTTCCGCATTTTGTATAAGAAAAACAAAATACTCAAATGACTGGAGACATCCAACAAATATACGTTGTCTTTCAAGACATTTTATTATTTCATATTTTCGCATATTGGCACGGATTCCAAACTAAAAAGGAAGACACATTCACGCAAATTTATACATACAATTAATTCAGTTAATTCAGTAATTCAACTATTATCAGAACATCCAAGTGACAGTCCAGAAATTCACGCAAATGTTTCTGTTGAACTTGTCCTCACACTTACAAATTTATATATTTTTGCATGAAAACTTTCTTGCCATATGATTTCATTTCATTTGTTCTTCATCACTTACTGTACTCAAAGACTGCAGTGACACCAATCTCTCCCATCCACCGCCATAATAAAAAAACAACAAATTCACATGAGAAAACTAGAATACAATATCTACTTTTAGTTACTAGTTCAACCTCCAATTAAAATCAGATAACTTGAAGGTAAAATAAAAGAATCATATCAGCGTGTTCAGCAGTCCTTAACTCTTCCAAGGTGTTCCTATTGTCTGTTTATCATCTATTCGACTCATTCAAAATAAGTTGTGACTTTTTTTTTTTCAATGCCCTAGTCCCCCTTTCAACACACACCAATATTAACGAATACACAAAGGATCAGAGTCACTTTCAATAATGCTCTACTCTGCTCTTAAACACATTTTACAAGACGGACACATCTATTTTTAGTCGCAAATGTGATTAAAACGCACTGTCAATCCCTGCCCGCCGTAGAATCACAACAAAAAGATTTAAGACGGCATCTAAATTCGCTTGGACAAGACGAGCACGCGAGCGGGCGGGTTAAATGGCGAGGGCGCCGTTAAACAAATGCTCAGGATCAAGGAAATTGCGCACGGCTTTGTTCGTCGCTCCCAGACGATATCGAGAGGACTTGCGCCTAAGGTGTGTGTGTAAATAGTCGGTGTTGGCGGTGTGTCTGCTCGTTCCTGCGACTAGCGCAGCGTGGCTAATCACCTGGCTTGACGCCTTCCCTCAAAGACAGCCCTGAGTAGAAGTAAACGCACACTGGAAATGTTTGGCCTGCTGGTTAGGGTTAGCCTGGTCACTTTAGAAATGTAATGCATTATTATTAATTATAAGATTCTCAAATCAACAAAACAATTTATGAAGCCAATCATGGATTTTCTATAGCGCTCGTTGTCCTCTTTAGACAAACAAGCATCCATGCTCACGCAGTTTTCAATCTTGGATGTATCAAAGAAGGACGTTTTGGGGGTGTAGAAGCAATATTGTATCTATTAAAATGTTGAAAACTAATATTTAACAATGTATAACAGTTTAAATAATCAGTAGCTCTTATGAAGGAGTGAACAATGCAGACAGGTGTAGCAGTTTAAGTGAGAATGATGAGATTATAAAACCCCTTTTTTTTTTTTGCATTTGTTATTTCGTTGGCCCCCATCCGTCAAAAAGTTACGTTTGCGTGCCATGTTAGTGTTTGCTCCCGTGTTCGCATGATGCCCTGTCAAACGAGTTGAGATGATGGCTGCCAAACGTTTTTGGCACTGGATTGAATTCGCTTATGGAGTAAATGCCATGAATTCATTTCAAGAACAATTAGATCAGCGGATGTCGTCAATCTTTGTCAACTGTGAAGCCTTTTGAGACTTTTGTGATTAAGCGCAAAACAAATAGACTTGAGCTTCTCGTCCACTAGCTTAATGCTAAGACATAATAGGAAATGCCATAAATGGACTAGCAAATAGCATTGCCGTCGTGGTGTAACAAACAGAACACAACCGGTGGAGCAACAGATACTCAACAATACAATATCCTGTACTATGAGTGACCATATTATTGCTGCTTACATAGCAATCGGGACCGTCTCCTTCATGTACTATATCTGTTGTGTGTGTGTAAATGTATATCAAAGATGTACGGGGTGCTCATCGAATCCAGTACCACCAACTCTGCGGTAACGGTGCAAAATCTTGTCATGGAAAAGTCGCCTCTCTGCAAACAGAACGATCATAAAGTTTCTTTAGAGCGACCCCGAGGTTAACCCGGGAGGCGCACGCGCAGCCGATCCTCTCTCCGGCTGCCAGATCCTTACCTGGGAAGCACGTTCTTCACCTGCGTGCTGGGTAAGGAAAATAGACTTTATGAACGGAGGCCTAATCCTTCAAGAAATGACGTGGATCCCGCGACCGATGGGGGGGAAAAAAAAAAAAAGAACCTTCAAACCAGCCGACGCGGCTGCAGAAGAAGAGGGCAAATAATAGCGAGGGCGCCTCCATGACCTCATCGAAAGGCGTCCGTCTCCGTAAATAAAATGAGCTAATTATGGAGGCGCTGTCGTGTTTAACCCCGCCTCTCACGCCACCGTCACCTTCCTGTCGCCCGGCTTGTAAATCTCAGCAAATGGGCGGTTTTTGGACATTAAGTGCTCGCTAAGCGGACTGCGTGCATCATATTTCAAGTGACGATGAGGAGTTGTGTGCGTGCGTGTGTGGGTTGTAATGGTTATCCATTATCATACAGTACACGGCGACACTTTCGAGTGACTCATTTCTGGAAGTAGCGATGTATCGGCCACTTGGAGGGAAGTGCCGGCCGGGACTAATCCCGAAACAAGCATTCAGCAGGTCACTCGGCGACCCCCCTCACCCCCCGCCCCCGCCCTTGTTATTTGTCTGAGCGAGGACATCACGAACGGCGGCGCCGTGGCCGTCGCAGACTGGAAACGTTAATAGCGCGGACGTTTATAAAAATGCTCCACGCTGAGTGAGCCTTTGCTAGCACGAGACGTACGGGCATTAAACATTAACCTCTTGACCTCATTTGTTGATATCTTACTAAAAGATCTCTGACCTTCTTCTGTCAAAATACATAAAGGATAAAGAATTACAACATATTATTTCAACGATAACTTGTGCTTTTTTTTTGCAGGTGTGTGGGGTCAGTTTCATGCAATTGCTGAGTGTCTTTTGTTACCATGACGACGGAGGGCATGAGACGAAGCGAGCGGCTTCTCAGCGTTGCCGACTTACTGTAGCGATATTTACGACCGTATGTATCGACTTTTCTGACTCCACTAGCGGCTATTAGTTTTTGATTTTCATTTTCAAAAAACAAATGAGCAACCAGTGTTGCGTTGTTGTCGGAGATTTCTGCAGAATCTGACACACAGCACGAGATGATCACCGCTCCACGTCCATAGTAAAAATGAATGGCGCTGGCGCAAAGCTACCAATGGCAAATTTGTATACAAATAGTCCAAAAAGTCATATTTACATGATATGTCCAAGATGTTTTTAACCGCCTCATGAGTGGCCGAGGGCTGTCAAAGCACCGTTTTGTTTTGTTTTCATCAATAAGTGGAATCGTCGGGCAAGCAAACAATTGAGTCCTAGGAATGGAATTACTGCGAACCGGTTCTCAAGAAGACCACATTTTCGATTCCCCTCCCTGAACGCAACACAAAAAGCACCCGGGCTGGCACAGCGTCGCAATACGAGCAGACTGGCAGGCCGTGGCCGCGAGCCACCTCAAAGTCCTGAAAAATCCAAAACGATTCGCCTTAAACCCTTTAACAGGAAGCAGTACAAACAATATATATTTACAAAACGTGAACACGTGCGAAACTGCGACTTATGTTCTGCGTGTTACGATTGATTTTTAACAAAATGATGATCATTGTAATCGTGAGAGTTTGAATGATGTCTTCGCCGTCAGCTCGTCTTTGTTCGTCACGGAGTCAACAAAACACAGATCACAAAGCGAACGTTAAACATCACTTTGGGCGAAGAAAAATGAAACGCGTTGTAATTTAGAGTGTTGCTCATCCATGTTCAGTCATTTACATACCAGAGGCGAAAAACACATCAATTACTTTGTGTGTTTAAAAAAATAAATAAATTGACTAAATCAAAAAGGGGGATAAAAAAAAAACGGATGTCTGCTTGATAAGAGATCTCGGAGGAGAAACTTGATGTGAGCTGATGAGCAGACGGTATCTCGGGAGGGGGTCCGACGGTGGGGGGGGCGGGGTTTAATGTGATCATAGGGGACGCTCGACTTTCAGGGAACAGGCCCGTAATGAGCAATCAATAACATCCTTAACGGAGTTACAGCGAGCGGCTGACAGCAGATGTGAGACTGCGACTAACGGGCTACGTCTGATCTCGCATTACCGCGCGCACACACACACACACACACACACACACAGACAGAGTAGCATATGGACACACATGCGCGCAGTCTCCTCAGGTGTTCGCCGTCCACATGGCGTCACGGGCCCAACCATCGATCGGCGTAATCGCATCTGCGGCTGATGAACGCGGGGGCCCCGCGCGCTACCGTTCGCGCTTTGGTCCCACCGACTGCCGGACGTCGTTTCTAATCACGTGAGTTTACGGCTAAACGACTGTCGCGGACCTCGGGGTGTGGGGTCTGACGGGATCGGCGAGGACGTCCGCTCGCTCGATCCCGCGGCGTCTTCCGGGAGACGTTAACCGTCGAGCTCTTCGGCAGACAAGCGAAGGCCTAAAAGTGTCGGGGGCAAGCGAACTTAAACTTATCACTGGATTGGAAAAATACACATTAGACCTTCGAGCTCACCTAAGTACACTCTGATTAATTTAAAATGTGTATTGCGTGCTAAAATAATATTATCAACCTACAATAAACTAGGAATCTTAAATCAAATACTGCAGGACCCTCAGAAGACCACACAAACTTTATGCGATGAGACGATAATTCCACATTCTCCACAGTTATTCATACTTGACGAGCATGAAAATCCATTTATCGACAAAAACGCTCTTGACTGGACAATGTGGCTTTTATAGTCCTTTTACAAGGCCCAATTCTGGTCCACAAAGCCACCCGAGTGACTCGAGTCCGCGCAGAAAAGCCTGCCTGCATTTGATGTACACATCAAGAGAAACCGGATCACAAAGAAGCAGAACAAAAAAAATAAAAATAATAAAAATCTTAAGGACACAGAGGAGGCCTTCTTTTCAAATCCATTGGGCTGACCAAACTACATTTAGTTTCTTTGAAAAATACAGTCTATATATATAGAGAGAGATATATATATATTTTTTAAATCCAGATGGGTCGGACATTTCACCACAAATCGTAATAGATGAATAGAATTGCTCTTTAGTGGTCAAATTTGAGTAATAATAATAACTGGTGCTTTTGGATGAGAGTTTTTTTTTTTTAAAGAACTTTATTGAACTGATACAAACAAGTCAACACAAGACTAGTTGGTGTAAAATACTCGTATCTCAAAAATCGGGTCAGGTGCTATATTGTGTTGAGGTCTCAAAAAGGGGACAAGGGCAAATCCGGAGTCCGGTCTGGACTGACAAGGAAAACTAGCCGTTCAAGTTGACTTGGCTGCATTTACATTTATTAAAATGTTAATTCATATCTGCTGTCCCTTTTTCAAAAAAGAAGAATTTGTTCACTTGAGACTCATTTTCAAGCATCTCAGCAGGCGATTCAGATTGTGGAGGACCAGGACTAAAGACGGGGCCACTAGTTAGCGTCTCAGCTCAGGCACAAATGTTGTCAAAGGAAGTAAACTCATCAAAGTTCCCACAAAACAAACTTAAAATGTCGCTTTTATCAATAACGACACATCTTTCTCAAGTCTACTGAAAAATGTCCTCAAAATACTTCTTCTCATCTGATCAAACTATTTTGTCCATAAATATTATTGAAGTAACTATGGACAAAATGTGTTTTGTTCCATCTTCGCCCACTGCGCATCGAACTGCGCTAATAAGTGACAAATGCACTACCGATGTCCGAGTGCTCCGATTGTCCTTCTCAAGAGATCACGTTGCAGCGCAGAGACAGATCGATAGCATTTGCCCGGGTAATAATCTATTACAAGCTGGGCTTTATTGAGTCATTAAAACAGCCATTATGCAGCCAAACAAGAAATGTGACCGCAAAATGGTGAAGTGCGGCTGATTTACCAAAGATTTTTTGGTTGTTGTTGTTAATATAGTGGGTGTGTCTTATGTATCGGTGCGCTCGATCACATAATTGGACGGTACTATAGCCTGGGGCCCGCTTTTTATATGCTGTTGATAGTAGTGCTGCCACTGGCAATTCCCACTAGTCTCAACACTTGATAAACAAGCTGTTAGGTAGACTGGCATTTGTGTGGGAAGGGGTGCAAATTTTCCAAAGAAGAAAAATGAACAAATACGAGTAGAAGGTCCTCTTCCCTCTTTGGGTGCGAGCCCACATTCCCGAAACATCGAGTCCGCGGCGTGTCACGGCGTAAGCCGGCCGGATCCTTTTCAGACCGACGTTCGCATCGTGCGACTCGTTTAGCATTCCGACGGAGTTATTTGACACGCATCTGTATTCGCGGACACGTCCAAAAGCAGAACGGTTGTCGAGCGCTGCGCCGACCGGCTAACCTCAGCCCTCTTCAATATCAATTGGATGACTTCATCTATAGCGGTCAATTGTATTATTTGGATTTGGTTCTCAGAGTGTAGCTATAGGATGTTAACATTAGTACATAAAAAATTTTGTTCCACACTGCGGGCCTCGTCACAATCTCATTGCGCCGCCCCTGGTCGTAATGGTAAATAGGAGGGACTAAAGTGGACTGCAATTCTTGATCCTTGGGGCATTTTGACCAAAGCATGTCAAAGACGTAATTAAGGCACCTTGAGTGGGGGACAATGCGGGGCAACTACACCTATTGGGAATTTTATTTTTATTTTCTTTTAAATCAACTGATCATTCATAGTTCCTAAATAGCACTTAAGGTCCCATGCCATTTAAAAAAAAAATAATTTTTATGCATAACATGGGTCAAAATGAGTCTGTGACATGTTTATTGATTGAATGGGGGGAAAATATGGATGAATGGAATTAAGAATAAAAGCAGTCTAATCCGAGCAGAATTTATTTACATTTACCAGCCGTCTTAATTGCCAGGAATAAAATACCAAATAGAATCGCTTGAAAAGGGGCATTCTGGGCATTTCTACCCCAAAATATCTTATAAACCTGATAACAAGAAGAAAAAAAAAACAATTATGAAAAAAGTAAATAAATAAATTGATGGCATGGGACCTTAAAAATATCCATCCCTTTGTTAATGTTTAATCCTGCTATGACATAATCCCAAGAAACAAATGAGTATGATAATGAGGTCCAATTATATTGAGAGAAGTACTGACTGCCAAGCTGCATCTCCTGCCCGCAACACTGGCACAATTCAAGAAGCTGCCACAATCCCATCTTTGTTGTATTCCATTGTTGTTGAAGCAACACT
Organism: Phyllopteryx taeniolatus; assembly: GCF_024500385.1. Taxonomy (NCBI): domain Eukaryota; kingdom Metazoa; phylum Chordata; class Actinopteri; order Syngnathiformes; family Syngnathidae; genus Phyllopteryx; species Phyllopteryx taeniolatus. Next base: position 1,429,183 of record NC_084502.1, read on the forward strand.
ACGGCATCTGTGCGATTGTCTGAAAATATGAATGAGCCATTCACATGGCTGAATGGAGTTGCTTGACGGCGGCCACCTAGTTTCTCTCCGTGCCATCAAAGCCGCCTCCGAAACATTTTCAACGCTAAGCTTCTCTCGGGTCCGAGCGCTGGGCGCGGCCACAATGGGGCAAATCGTGCGGCGCTTTGTGCCACTCGGAGGACAAAGCCCACATGAGTGAGCGTGTCATGTGGGGGGGCTCGGAGGGGCCTGGAGGAAGGAAGGTGCCGTCAAGAGGAGACATGTATGGGGCCCTTTATCAAGATCAATCTGTCATGTTTCGCAGTAACATCAAGCAACAATAAAAGGAGGTTTATTTGCTTCCGTGGTTTTTTTTTTTTTTGCTCTTTTCCTTTTTCTTTAAGATTCTCGGCCATCTCGACACACGTTTAGCATAATAGACATGGATAACGACAGTGGGCAAAAGTGCAATTGGAGAGCTTCTTTCTCTCCAAATGGTTGAAATCCCTTTTGAGGAATTTAGAGAGAATATTTACGGTTAAGCGCCATAGAAATAAACCTGACCTGACTTGACTCGGAACGTACAAGATGACGATTGTCAGCATTTTTATTTGATTTTTTTTTTAATCATGCTCATGCAGCAACATTAGCATTATATTATAACATTATACAATAAGCCTTTGCCATAACATGGACGGAAAAATAAATAAAAATCTAGCTACAACTGACGCAAATATTCTGACCTCAGCAATAACACTAAGCCAACAGCGGGCAAGCGTACACCTACTCAAAAGTCAATAGCGCACATGAAACCTCATCTTCGTGCATGGTTAATGCATCACGTGGGGGAGAGGGGTCATTCAAGCATGTGTCCATCTCGCCATCTTGCTTGCCCGAAGCACTACTTTTGTCTAAATGAAACTTCAAGTGACGTCAACATGGTTCCTGAGCACCAAATGCCCCCAAAAAATTATTATTTTATTGCCTTAGCCACAGCAACAACAAACAAAAAAAAAACAGAAGCGAGTTTTACAGCAAATAATGTGGGTTAGGATGTTTAAAAAAACATCTTTAAAATTTTTTTTATCTTAATATGCGGGGATTCTCTATACGGCAACTCACAAAAATAATTAAATGGTGAAAAAAGCCTCTCACATAGACCACAACACATTATTATTATTATTATTATTATTACCTCCACCAAGCGTGAATCAAGATGATTGATCTGTTTATTGGTTAGTTTCTTTGTGAGTTGGTAAGGACTACAATACTATAATAATAATAATAATAATAATAATAATAGACAACCAGTTTTTTTTGTCGTCAGCTGTTAAATGGGCCAAGGAAGAACCCAGATCCCCCAAAATTCACTAAATCGCTAAATTGATTAGCTCTGTCAGTCACAGGAACATAAAATCCGCCCCGGAATCAAAATTGCTCCGTCCATACACACGCAATCCACCGGGAATCAGGAAGATGACCGCTAAAAAAAGACCGTAAAAAAAGCCTTTGACGTGACAAAAGCAAACGCCTGTGTTACGTCATCTTCCCAAACTCTTTTTCAAAGATCTTCAAGACATGAGCGAATCAATAAATAAATAAACGATTACCCTCGTGGCTCATCATGCGCCTTCCTTGTACAACGAAGCATCACAGCAATCGGTTTCAACAAAACAAGCCTACGCAAATGTATCTAAACTTACTATTTTCACTCATTATTGGCTAAAAAAAAAAACACATCCAGACTTTCAATATGGGAGACAATAAATCCGCAGGCTTCTGCAGAACAAGCAAATAAGCAGCTGAGTTTTACAATCCTTCCCAGGTATTTTTGAGCAATCATAGATGTATTCTCACGCTATTTTCACCACTTCAAATTGGTTAATATTGCATAAAAATAACAGACAAAGTGTGGACCAATCGACACTAGGGATTTGTGACGCAACCAAGAACACAGCCAGTACTAACACAAGAAAATGTGCTCACCTTCTGTCGCTGACGTCAGCAGGCTCATGCAGGTTTTTGACCTAAATGTGGGCGAGCCAAAATCTGGCTGAAAATCAAATATGTTAACAGACAAAAATGCCTCAAACGACTACTGAATATATTTTGGGGGATTTATTTTCTTTTTTTTCTGGAGACCTTGTTTTTCAGTCCAGAACTATGGAATAAATGTCAATGTTCACAGTATAGAGGTCTAATAGTTTGAAAGACTTACAAACTGTGTTGTTTTTGTTGTTTTAAGGATATGTGACACTTTCACTCTTGACTGGTTTAATATCCGCTGGAGAATCTGGGATACGGGTGCGAGAGTTCTACTGTTAAACATTCAATCCCATTCTTTTGACGAAAGCGTTTGTAGGCCTTTAAATGATATTTTCCTTCAAAAGTGATGGGATCACTTAAGGGTTGTCTTGCAGTTATCAGCACGTTACGTGAAAGCTTTTCTCGGCTCTTCTGATGGGGATGCGCCACAATGAGTCAGGCCCGTGCTCAGTCGCGTCTTCTTCAGTGCACCCTTCATAGTTGGACTGAATAAGTTGGTAGAAAAATTTGGAACGACACGGCCGTACACCGCTGAACTTGACAACTTGAACCATAAACAACATGGCGCAATTGTCACGGAAGAAGCGGAATGCCCTGGAAAGCTGCGGTAGTTTTATAAGAATACCAAAAGGGGAAACAGGCGGGAATTGACGGAATGAGTGTAGCGATACGATCGCCCCATTCGTTGAGTGCATTTCAGTGACGGAAACGCTCCGTGATTTGCTTTGAAGTCGCTTACCCCGTATGTCCAAATATGGTCCTTTTCATATTTGTTCCCAAATAAATACTATTGGTCTGTCCTGACGTTGTCTATTATTTTTATGCATTGTTAACCAGTTTAAAATGTTGAAAATGTATTTTGAACTGCCTGAGAAGCGTCAGAAAACTCCGCCTCTCCCTCATTCTGCGGGAGCCATGCGACATTATGTCACCTCAAGATTGAAAGTCTGGATGTTATTTTAGACGATGAACAGTGAAAATAGTAAGGTTAGATACATTTGAGTAATACTGCTTTCTTAAAAACGGATAGCTGTAATGGTTCAGTGTGTCGGGAACTGGTCAGCCACGAAGGTAAGTAAGTGCGTACCGATTACGTTACGCTTCTGTTTTATGTATTGCATCACTTGTGGCTCTAAGAAAAAAAAAAAAAAAAAAAGACAATTCAGCTGGTGGGGAGGGTTGGAGCGGTTCAGGATGTCAAATCTCTTCGAGGGACCTGCAAAAACCATCCAAAGCAAGCTCCATGTTGGACCCGAAGTGCTCTTGAGCAAACATGCAGTGCGCTCGCTTCCACAACAAAAACATAACAGACGCTTCACATATTTGCTCAAAGAGGATAATAACCATTTCGCTCATACAGACATGAAGAAACCTCACAAACGTTAAAAAAAAAAAAAAGAAAGAAAGAAAAGGCACATGGCCCCCATCGTACTTTACATCTGTCAGAGGGTCCCGTGGGGCAGGCGCAATCCGGGATGGTAAAATAGCTTTTAATGGTAAACATTACAGACTGATAGAAAGTGTCAGGATAATTTATCTATAAGGCCCCACGGGGAGTCACTTAGCCACCTTCGCCGCTCTTTTCGTGCGAGGGACAGCGTGGATTTAGAAGGAAGAAAAAAAAAAAGGCCCAGGAGAAGCGCTGCCCCTCCTTCTCGCCGATTAACTCGCCGTCTAGCCACCTCACATGCTGAGATGGGAGACGATACTCTGCATTCATAATGAGGCCAATTATCAACATACTGTATATATAGGTCCAAAACTCAAAAGGTACTTGCTACTGTATTTCAACACTACAAGATCCAGCTCGCCACTTTGTAACGCGTGTTTAACCCTCTATAAAGAATGCAACATTTGATACTGAGAAAGAAATCCTCGAATGCTGTTTTTGAATCCTTTGCCTTCATTAAAAGCCAAATATACGAACATATTGTGGCCCTGAAAGTGACACAGAACCAGTACAAAAGTACCAAAAAAATAAAATTCGATCAATCTACTGTACTGTATGGTGGGCATTGCCTTCATTTGCATAAACAAAAGTCTTACAATGTCTGATGGAAAAAAATTGAATTATAAAAACATGAAAAAAAAATGTTTTCTATAGTTGGTGGTGTTGGCTTTCATATAGAAAAAAAAAATGTGCTCATGAAATAATGGAACATATCATTTTATGAGTCAAATACTTATAATGTAATGTATAATGTATCTAAATTTACTATCTATGATGTGCTACTGTGTAAAAGTTGTTGTAAATTATTGCCCTAGTGTAAAAAAAAAAAAAATGTGCTAGTTACACTGAAGTCAAAATGCAAAAACCTGTTATGAGATCTCACTTAAATGAAAATGTTTAGTGTTTTTTTTTTTAAGACACAAACTTCTTTTGTGCTAGTTCTATGGAATGTTTTCTGACACAGACACAAGATGCAAGGTTGCGATGACTGATTTGCATATATTTCAATTCTTTCCATTTCTTCAATTCTTATTTTACTGGTGTTCAACTAAGTTTCTGTTAGTAACAAATCTCTACTGACTGAACAGTGGGGCGACAACGGTGATGGGGAAACCAATGTAAATCTAAATGTAAATAAGCTTACCATAGACGCTGCTGCTGCTGCTGCTGATGATCATGTCGTGCTGGGGGGGAATAAAAAACATTTTATTAAATAAATTAAAAATATTTTTATACACTTATACTTCTATGCAATTTCCCCTTCAGACAAGGCTTGGACCTCATCATTATCATTATTATTGTTTTAAAAAATTTTTTTCATCATCAACTTATGTCCAGCGTTGAGGACCTTGGAAAATAAGTTGAAAAATATCCACGCTCAGATGTCGGTTAAAAAAAAACGCACCCCTCCTCCTTACCTGTTATTTTCTCCACAGGTCGACCTCCAGCGTGGTGTTGGTTGGGCGGGGTGGGCTGGGGGTCTCAGGACAGCATCGGACCCGGGAGAGGTCCTTGCGCACCGCCGCTGCCATGTTGCAATGTCTCCGGCAGACAGCAGCAGCAGCAGCAGCAGACGCAGACGCGAGGGGACCGACGCTCCTCAGCCTCGCCGAGCCACGCCAGCTGCGCCGCGCATGCGCACCAGCTCCTGTTCAGAGGGGGCGGGCGCGTGTTGTAGCAAATTTGTCGTGCGAAATGGTTTTCTCAAAGTAATAAACGAGTAGTAAACTAGCTCCATTTGATTACATTTGATGACTTTTCTTAATTTTCAATGAATGCATCAGCAGGACCCTTGAATGTTTCCTCTAAAAAAAATGTTTAAAAAAAAAAATCTTTTAAATAAAATTTGAAAAAAAAAGTTGATTAAAACCCTCCATCATTCTTTTGGAATGAACCACATTTGTTATTCACAATAATAATAATAAACCTAGAACAAAACATGATGAAATGTAAATACATAATTAAAACACTTGTTGCATTATGCATGTACAGCATGTGCAAAGCATTTCCCATTTTGGACCTCATAACAAATGTGCACAAAGATGAAACTGTTCAAAAGTCACTTTCCTTTGTTCTGAAGTGACGAGTCTTAACTTTTTCCAAATGTCAGGCAAACTAATAGATTACACCACAAGGTGGCGCTCCGAGGTCATATTTGGAAAAATTATGTCATGTTTGAGACTACAGCAGAATGGCACATGACCAGAGTGAGCCAATCGCAAACATCAAATGTAAAAGGAGGAAGTGGTATGAAGAAAAGGGGGGGGAGAGAAAAAAAAAAAAAAAAAAAAAAAAAAAAAGCTGAACTTTTGCGGCTATTTCCCAAATGTAACTCAAATTACAATCGCGGCAATTTTCAAAAGCAAAATCATTTGATTAGACACTTTCCCCCAGTAATGTAACGGATTGCCATTACATACATTTTGTAATGAAATGACGTAATCTTACGAGATGTCATGAGTTGCTCCCCTACACTGTAAACATGGCGATATATAAAACATGCTATTCGGCTGTGCACTTTTAAAAGGAACACCAGCTTCTGGAAGCATCTTTTCTGAGTGAGTGAAAGTGTTTCACGGCACGTTTTCAAGTTTTGATGTTGCGGCTCTCGACCAAATTCAGCCCAAAATGGCAACATGAGCGAACTTGGCTTTAAAATGGGTTGCGCACGATGACGCGCTCGCCAACGCGCGGCTACATTCTGTGTTCGCTGCTTTTTATCTTCCCTAAATTGCAAAGTCAAGAGTCATATGACAGCCACTAAACCTTTTTTTTCGTGTAGCCTGACCACATGAGCCTTACTAGGATTAGCTCATAATTAAGTACAATCAATTATTATAGGAACAATGAAAAACATTTTACTTGTTCGTACTGGTGCAAATCAATGGTTTTGTCTTTACTGCTGCTTTTGAAGTCATTATTTCACGCCACCTAAAACAATTGTGATCACTTAACCCCACCCCTTGATGTCTGCAAAGACTTGAAACGTAAGCCGTCAAAATAAATTGGAGTACAGACTTGTAGCATAAAAGAGCTGTGATACAGTTACAATAGATCTCATTCCCATGACGCTTATGAGACATATTATGCCTTTTTTTTTTTTTTTTAGACGGTTTAAAACATCTCCCAGGTGTCTTATTAAAATGTATCAGACGTTCTTTGGTCAAAGTACAGTGGTGTGAAGAAGTATTTGTCCCCTTCTCAAATTCTTATTTTTTTTGGTAAATGTAGTTTCCCCCAATTTAATGTCCAAGACCATCAAACAAATGTAAATCTTAGGGGGGGAATAACCCAAGTTCATATAAAATGTAGTTTTTAAATGGTGATTTTATTCATTAAGGAAAAACAACTATTCAAAGCTACCTGGCCCAATGTGAAAAGGTAATGGTCCCCAAACCCAAGAACTGGTTGGGCCACCCTCAGCAGCAATAACTGAAATCAAGCCTTTTCTAAAACTGCCAATGAGTCTTTCACATCTCTGTGGAGATCTTTCGGTCCACTCTCTCTTGCAGAATTGTTTGAATTCAGCAACACTAGAAGGTTTTCAAGCATGAACAGCCTTTTTAAGGTCACGTCAGAGCATTTCATCCGGATTCATGTCCGGATTTAAAAAAAAAAAAAAAAAAAACATTCAGAAGTTGACTTACTGGTGTGTTTTGGATCATTGTCCTGTTCGCTTCAGCCTGGGGTCATGAACTGATGGCCCAACTTTCTTCCTCGGGATTTTCTGGTAAAGAGCAGAATTCATGGTTCCATCAATCACAGAAAGTCGTCCAGGTCCTGAAGGCGCAAAGCAGACCAAGACCATCACTTCTTTTTCTCAAATGTTGTGTTACATCTACATCAACTCTAACGAGAGACAAAGTTCAAAGAGTTGAACTTTCATCTTGTCTGTCGATAAAATATTCTCCCAAAATTCAGATTTTTATTTTTATTTTTTTATTGCAAAAGTAAGACTAGCCTTTATGTTCTTTTTGGTCAGCAGTGATTTTGGCCTTGGAACTCTGCCAAGGATGCCACAATGTGGCAGCTGGCATGTGGACCGGGGCTTCGTGCTGGTGTGGCAACTTTGATCACGGGTGGCTGAAAATTGTGGCAGTTAGTTGTCCATCCATCCATCTATTTTCTGAGCCGCTTCTCCTCACTAGGGTCGTGGGCATGCTGGAGCCTACCCAGCTATCATCGGGCAGGAGGCGGGTTACACCCTGAACTGGTTGCCAGCTAATCGCAGGGCACATACAAACAAACAACCATTCGCACTCACATTCACACCTAGGGGCAATTTAGAGTTGTCAATTAACCTAGCATGCATGTTTTTGGGATGTGGGAGGAAACCGGAGTGCCTGGAGAAAAGCCACGCAGGCACGGGGAGAACATGCAAACTCCACACAGGCGGGGCCGGGGATTGAACACCTTTCCTCAGAACTGTGAGGCAGACTCTCTAACCAGTCGTCCACCGTGCCGCTCGCAGTTCGTTGTGAAAAGCAAAATTGACTGATTTGACTGTGGACATTTAGCATCTTATTTTACATCGCTGACTTGAAAGGGGCTCTGGATTTTCAGCTAGCCTAGCTCTGAAGTCATGGAAAGAGAATCTTGCCGCGGAGGCGGTCATTATGTAAATTAGCACTGGTTGCGTGGCGCGGCTTCCTGATTGGTCCCTGCGGCTGGGAGAAGTTACGTATGTCTGCACTTTCTGACCTCTGCTCGTTGTTGCGTCGAGGCCTGCTCGTATAATGAGAGCGCCAGCGCTTCGTATTCTCATTCTACCAGAAGAAGATGCCCCGAGGAAGCAACATTAAACAACACTCCTGGGAGACCGTATGCTTGGACACTCATGCAAAATTCAACATTTTTTGTGCAGAGACGGAGCCAATGCAAGACCGGGGTTATATTTTAACTGGTGAACCCATCTTGCCTTATTTTAAATCCGCAAGAAATGTTTGTGAATTTGCTCTGAGAATGAAAACTTCAATAGTAATTGCGGCACTTATGCGAGGAAATTTTATCAGATGTACCAATTCTTATGAGTTTACCTCTCACCAGTCTCCATCTTTGTCCCAGGTCCTTAATGGCGTGATCACCATTAACGCCACTGTAAATCTCTCAGGCAATGGCTTATGGTCGAAATGAACCCCCATTGAAAGTGTTCGAAATTCATGAATTGTGGTCATACTTACGTCACAAGATACATGAAGTCATGTCTCTGTCTCCACAGTTCAAATATGGGAAGCACAAAGTGGTCCCCTGGTAGGCTTGTGATGTATTCTTATAAACTGCAGTTGCCAACCCGCAGCTCACATCCTCATGATTGATATTTGACAATTAACGAACATTCAAATGGGACATTAGTAGCAAAGAAGTATCTATCTTATCTTCCTCGCCGTGTTTCAATGTAAGGACTTAATGTTGTTGCTTTCTGGGGTGTCACGATCCAGAAATGGTAAAAACAAGGACGCGACCCTTTGCTTGGTCAAACTAAAAAGACGGAAAGACCTTTTGATCATGAGGCCAAATTTGAGCATTTTCCTACGTTTCCCATCAAAGTAAGCAAAGACCCGACTGTCAGCTTCGATTATCCTGTGCTGTTAAGTGCAATTTTTAGTTCCCGATGTCCTCTGAAAACAGTCAGGGCGCTGGTGCTAAACTTGGTCAATATTTCTGATCACAAATGCTGATGTGTGTGGTCAACACCGAAATCAGACAAGCCATGGACACCATACACTAATTGTGATTTGAAAGGAACAATAGTCAATTGGGAAGAGACCCAAAACTTCCGCTGTTGTTGGACACAAACAGAAGAGCAACAGATTCGGATCCGGTCACTGAGCACAAGAAAAATGACAATGGGAAGAGTTTGCAACCGCAATGTAGTTAGCAGAAAGGCTAAAAGTTACTTGTTACTCTTTATTCTTCTTTGTATTTTCAGGCCATCTGGAGGCCTTGTGGCACTGTGCCGCGTCTCTTAGGTCAGTCCTGGTACGACGACAGCCATCTGGTTCGTGGGAGAGGACTTAAGGTTGCCGGTGGATCGCAGGTTTTTGCTGAGTACACAACTGGCCTAGATGGAGTGTCCGAGGCTGCTTAGGGCCTGCTCTGCTCAGCTGTGTTGTGCCAGCATCCACGGTAGGATGTCCAGCCGAGACTAATGACTTTGAAGCGCTAGTTCTGACCCTGGAGTGACTGCTTCTTTGCCTCCTTGGACCCCTGGTGGATCCCTTATAATGTTCTTACCAGAACAATATGGCTTTGGGGAACACAGTCCTGAACCTGCTCTTCCTGGGCCTAAACCCACTTGGACGTGTCAGGTTATGTGACTTTTTTTAGTGCAATTAACGCCATGCAACCCTAGATTCTCAGAGACACATTTGGGGGGACAGAGGTGGATCCCTCCCTCATCTCATTAAATTTATACATCACCTAAAAGGAAAACCACAGTTTGGCAGGTTGGGAAAGTCTGTTTCTGAGATAGCGGTGTACAGCATCGGGGCCCCACAGGGGATAGTCCTAGGTCCATTCCTGTTCAACCTGTATAGGTCAGACTTCAAATACAATTCATGATCCTACCATATCCAGAAATATTCGGGCAACATAGCAGTTGTGGCGTGCATAAGGGACGGGCTGTAGAGGGAGTACAGTGGCGCGGCGACAGCATTCAACAACTAAAGTGAGAAGAACCGCCTCCTGCTGAGCATCTCCAAAACCAAGGAGTTGTTCGGCAGGGTCAGGTAACTCTTCTAGCCGGTCATCATCAGAGGGGAGGACACCGAGAGGGTGCAGACCAACAAATACCTGAGTTTGTACCTGGATAACAAACTAGACTGGTCTGCTAACTGTGCTGCAGGATTGAACACCTCAGGGGACCCTTTGTCCCATCACCGATCAGACCTTACAACACCTCAGCCATTGTAGATGTGTTTTTTTATTTAGCTTAACAGATACACCTCAGTGCTTTCCACATCTCTGTTTATAGTCCCGATGCCGGCACCAGACGCGTCTGTGGAGGCTCGATGAATGTCCTGAGGCAGAAAGTGAGCAATTCTCCTGCAAATCGGCTTTCAGAGTATTGTGAGTTAAGCATATGAGATATAACGTCTCCGATCTCTCGCTCTCGGACCAAGTGTAAAACACCACGTACTCACCGCTTGCGTCATTAGATTAAATGTATTCAGCCACCTATGACAACTGTGAGAAGGTCTCACAGCCTGATTTCATCTGTTGTCAGAACAATATTGTTTGCTGAGATCGCAGTCAACACAAGGCGGCAATGCTTTGGAGACATTGGAGATGATGGCGTCATGGGCACCAGTAGTTGAGGCAGATGCGGAAGGTTTAAGTGGAATTTTCCAATCGGGGTGCCAAGACACAAAGAGCAAGACAGAAGAAAAAAAACAAAAAACTACTCACAATCTGTTATTGTTTCATCATACACTTTTTCTTAATTGAGGTTTGTGGTGTTGGTTTTGTACAGGATTTGAAGACTTAACAAATATACTGTACAGTGCAAATATCTTAGAAATCTTGGAAATGTAAGAAAGTGGCCCAAAACCTCAATCGATCAGTATCCCAATCTATGAGTCACAGACATGTCAAGTTTAAAGCTTGTAGTGGAACATGATAATGACCCAAAACACACCTCCAAGATGACCAATGACATGCCCCCAATTTTTTTTTTTTTAAAAAGCTGAGGTTAAAGGTGATGGACTGGCCAAGCATGGCTCCAGACCTAAACCCTATTGAGTACCTGTGGGGCATCCTCAAACCAAACGTGGAGAAGCACAAGATCTCCAGCAAGCTCAACAAGCTTTGCAATGTCATCATCAAATATTGGAAGAGGATTCAGGAGGCACACTGCGAAACCATACCCAAAAGAGTTAAGAGAGTGCTGGAACATAATGGTGGCAATACAACACACACAACCCACGCTTTGGGTGCAAGTTGGACATTTTCATTTAGGGGTGTACTCACTTTTGTTTGCCAGCGGTTTAGACATTAATGGCTGCGTGTTGAGTTCTTTTGAAGAGAGAGTACATTTACACTGTTTTTACTATCGCATTATAGCAATATATCTAGGGCTGTCAATAGATACATTTTTTTGAAATCAGATTAATCACATTTTACATTTTTCATTAAATCGCATTTTCTCACAGGCGCCAAATATGCCACACATAATACCACATATTAAAACCTTGAAAAGAGTTCCGCGCTGCACTATATGCAAATTTCCTTTTCAATGTTTTAACTTTTAAAACTAAATTTGCCGCGGAGCGCACCAGTCGGAGACTCCTCACTTATCTTTGCACTGGCGTTAGCGCTGACCTGATAGCAACCCGCAGCGCATTTCAGATATTCATCCGCGGTTAAGGTAAAGGAGCGTGTGTGATCAAAATACTGCGCTAATTATAGTCAGACTTTTGTTGTCGCAAATAGCAAATGCATGTTTACCACCTTTCATATGCATCTTTAAAGTTTGATATTGTGCAAAAAAAGGTTTGTGTGTGTGTGTGTGTGTGCACATGCCGGACACACTTGATCCCTCTTCTCCTGCCGACCGTGGAAGCAGCCAACTGAAACAAGGCTCCCATCACAAGCAGTTGAGTTGACCCTGTCAGGGAGACGACGTCCCCCGCGCCACTCAACAAGACTTGCAACCATGACCGACGGGAAAAACAGAAATTTGGGATTCGATAAAGCTCTGATCGTAATCTGATAGCCACTCTTCCCCCACAAAAGCCGTGTGTAACTCAACTAAAGCCATTTAGGACTCATTTAAGAAAAGCTATCACTGGATTGCAGCTCAACCTTTTTTTATTTTATTTTATTTTAATTTTTGAAATCCTTGCAGGAGTTTGTTGTGCCTTTAAAACAAAAAGCCTTTTGTCTTGAAAAAGCCTTTGTACTTGTTTTTAAGGCCACCATTTTGCGTTGATGGGCCTGTAGCGCAAAGGATAAAATCATCTCTCAAATGGCAACGAAAAAAGATTTCTCACACACATGGGCAAATACATGTATTAAATACAATATGGATTGTAAATATCATGAAGTTAAATTACACCTCGTGGTGTGTTAGCACTACAACCAGAACTAAAACCAATATGGTTACAAGGACTTTAAAATAATATCTACAATCATTTGGGTTTTACTTGAGCTTTTTGTCACATGCTTATTAAAATGTAGTCCAGTTGTGTGCATGATCGTAGAAATGTTAAAATGTTTTTAGAAAATGTAACTTCTGAAGCTGTAACCAAAAGGGACTTTGATTGACAGATGCAAATATGTGGGTCTCTGGAGTGGGAAATTACACAACAGAGTACATTTTTGGGGAGCTGCCGATGTCCACAAATGTGTCTGGAACCAAACTGTGCAGATTTTTGGCCCCATTGTCATGTCAAATTGTTGGCATGGGGATTTGGTGATATTTGTCTTTGGCGACGAGCCCTCTGCATCCGCCAGATTCACAGACCTGTACATAATTCATATAGTTTGGCACCTCGTGATGAAGTGCTGCCTGCATGGGTGAAAATACAGTTGATGTTTTTTTTCTGTCTTTATGTGGGCTTAAGGCGTTATCCAAGGATGTGTCCTGGGGTGGGATTTTGTTAGTGGTGGTGTTTGTTTCCTAAAAGTGCTTTGTGAGAGCCTTCGACCACAGATGGCTTTTGGGCAAATGTGGCCCCTAAAAAAAAAAATGTAAAAAACATTTTTTTTGGTCCCTTCAAAAACATGAAAGTATTTGCATTAAACTGATTTGTATTACTTTGGAAAAATTCTATGAGACGTTTTCAAATAAAAAGTGTGACATCATTTGTTATACTTATTTTTAATTTAGGAAGAATTGTGTGCTACCCTTAAACATCAACTTTTTTGGGGGCATTTTTAATTTTATATGCCACGGGCCAATAAAAAAGCATCCAGTGGGGAACAAATGGCCCCTGGCTGCACTCGACAGTAAAGTAAAAATAAATAAATAAATAAATATTTTACAAAAATCTAGTCATACCTGGGCGGCTGCTTCGGACTGCTATTTTCCAAGTCATGCCAATCCTTCTGATCGAATCTCAACGAACTGGTTCACACACGTGCACGTCTTTGCTGCAGGGGTCTCAACAAAACAGGAGATGGCGGAGAATCATCAGAAGATGCTGGCTGCTGCCCTTTACCTGCTCTCTTATTCGTATGCCTGGAGGAGCCTGAAGGCAGCGCCATCACACCGTCACACACACCTGCACAAATCAATAGGCACACACACAAATTCACCCACCTACTACTGCACGTTTCACATGCGCCTTCAACCCATATCCTGTTGTTTGCCTGCCTCTCCCCCGACACACGTGCACTTTCCCACCTGACAGGTAGAAAATAAAAAGACGGGACGGTTCAGTTTAAGGAGACCTGCACCAGGATTTGCTGCGCCCTTCCTCTATCTCACCCGGTACGCAACGTGCATTCACAACCTTCACGCACTTAGCGGAGGCTGCGCTGGAGAACGTCCGACAGTCAGGCGAGAACAAGAGATGAAAAGTGCTGAGAGGAAATTCTTGGAAATCAATAGACAGCCCGAAGGCCGTCGAATCCAAGGAGTTGGTTTGGCAGCTGCCATTTGCTCAGATCCGTTGCAGTCAGAAGCAGCCCTGCGGACCAAGAAATCCACCACCGTGAAGAACTTTTAGAATTTGACACTTTGGGGATGATGCACTTTACATTTGTGAACCATCGACAAAAAGACAGTTACAACATCCAGCCATTTTCTCTACTTCGTATTAGGGCTGGGCGATTATATGATCGAGATCGAAGATCGTGATAAATTTCCAGATTATCAACTGTTTGCGTATTTCCTCGATCTAACACGGCGGGAATGTGCGTGACAGCAGCCAATCAGAGTTGTCCTTTTCCTGCAGTTGTGGGAGTCAAAAGAAAACGGGCCTCCTCGGCTGGCGAAATCAAAACTCAGCGTCCAACTCGTCGTCACAGAGCACACGCGGCATCATCGGCGGCCGCTCTTCCTCCATGCTCCAGACCGCCAATGGAGGCGGCCGACCGGTCCGCAAGTTTCCATCGCCGGTTGTGCGGTGGCGTCTCCAAATCGACATGGAGCAACGCTGTCAACTCACTAATGTGCAACGTATGTCGGCACCCTCAAAAGCGGGCCACACTCTGTTTATTTGTTTGAAGATGTACCACCACCACCCAAGTGATTTTGTGGAAAGCATAAAAATGTGAGCGCAGTCAGTACAGCCTGACACTCGCTGCACAGCACACGTAGCATTAGCAGTTAGCCACTGCTAGCGGTGAGGCCACAAGACCGAAGCAAAAGTAAATTATGTCATCATTATTCATCCATTTTCTGTCCCGCTTATCCTCAGCATGCCTCCAGCGGGCATGCCGGCGCCAATCCCAGCAATCTTCGGGACGAGAGGCGGGGTCCACCTTGAAAATAAACGGAGTACCCGGAGAAAAGCCACGCAGGCACGGGGAGAACATGGAAACTCCACACAAGCGAGGCCGGATTTGCTCCCACAACCTTAGAACTGTGAGGCAGATGTGCTAACCAGTTGGTCACCGTGCCACCTCATCGTCGTTCAGGTGGAGTAAAGTGGCAAAACTATAGTGAATCTGGATTATTATTAAAGATGCACATTCGAAAGTAGCAATAATAGAATCGACAATAACTATAAATCATAACTGGAGAATGATAATGTCTTCATTATCCCTGAGGGGGCACTTTGTTTATTTTGTATCTTATAACGCCAAAAAAACTCCGGACTTCAAACTAGTGCACTGTTGTTATATTTTTCTACATTTGCTGCAATGTTGAGTGAAATTTTTTTGCCTTATTTGCTTAGTTTGGTAATATCATGGGGGTTACGGTTTCAAATCTTGACTAAGAGGAGTGTTGTGAACAAAAAGGCTTTAATAAGTTCATAATAGGTTCTTTAGTTTTCTGATGGCGTAACCTCGAGCAAGATACTGAAGCCCAGTTGCTGATGATGCGGTGTCATCTCAAGGTGTGGACAGGGCGAAGTCTTACATTTTCTTTTTTTTTTTACTTCAAAGTATCTTCGGTACAAGGAATTGCATCCGTTCAACTGGACCCTTGCCGGGAAGGTAGAAAGCTCCTGGATCAGGGCGAGTCTGTTGCCAGATCCATTATCGGCTTTATATCGACCCTCAACCGGTTTGTTTGTCAGAAGCAGTCGTGACATCGAGACATCAGCTCTTGTGCACTTGTGGCTTGCAATGCTCCGTTGGCACAACATCAACTGCTTTGCGCAGGCAAGGCTAGACCTCCGTGCCGAGTTGCACTACTTTCTGTCATGATCACCGTTTCTCCACCAGTCAGTCATCCCCGATGGGTCCTTGGGTTTCTGCCACTCTCCAAGCTGTCCCGGAATCCGCTCTTCTACCCTTGACACCGCTGACCTCTCGATACGCCGCGTCTTCCGCCTCCATGATGTTCCTGTGGATACAGTCTCTGACCCTGGTCCTCGCTTGTCATCTCAAGTCTGGCATGCCTTCTACGAGGGAGCTCGGTGCCTCTCGTGGCCTCACTTCTGGGTAGCACCCACATTCCGACAGACGGAGACAGCCAACCGGGAGCTGGAATCAGCCCTCAGATGTGTTTCTGCTCATTGACTTGCTTCCTGGAGCCTGAACCCGCCATAGGTGGAGTACTCGCATCATTCTCTCACCTGCTCCGTTACTGGTACTGCATGTCACCCGGGCATATGGTGGCATATGGGTACCGACCACTGCTGTTTTCCACTCAAGAGCGGGATGTCACATTTCCATCCGTCCAGGCCCACTTCAGTGGTGTCAGGATATCTGGAGGTCTGTTCGAGCTGCTCGCTCTCAAATAGCTTTAAAAAAATAAAATAAAGTCTCCTGTTGCACAAACCGTGTTCCCAAGCTCTGCAATATACACCCGGCTGTGATGAAGGTGATTTCTCTCTGCAAATCCAATCCCGGAAAGTTGCTCCCAAGTTCATTGGACCCTTCCCCATGGAGAGGATGATCAATCTCTCTGCAATGCGTCTCAAGTTCCATGCCTCCCTTAGGATCCACCCACGTTTCCTGTCTCCCTCCTAAAGCCAGTCTCCGCCAGGTAGCCTTCACGTGTACTTTGTTTTTTGTATCTGCTCTGTTTTTGATATTCACACCTAGCCTTTTGCAGAGCGTTTTTTGTTTGTCCTTTGTCGTGTGGTTCGTGTACATTTTGCATTCCTGCAGTTTGAGCGCAGTCCTGAATTCTTTAAGCCCCTTTAGTGCTAACTTGTGGTCATCACCGTGTTTAACACATTATTTTGTACTTTTCTACTGTGCCGTTTTTGTAGCCCGAGTCCAGAGCACAGCAACGGTTAACGAGAAATTCTAAGATGACACACATATTATGCCAATTTCATAATTATTATAAATTAAGACTGTTCAGTGTGTTAAATTAATCCTATCCTCCGTCCCATCCACATTGAAAATGTGCCACTGGTAAAGGGCTCACATTTTGGCCACTTAGACCTCCATCGAGTGACTCTCTGACATGGACTTTGTATAAAAGTGTCCATTTTATTTCAAAAAACACCTTGGTTTTGTCATACGATTGTTCAGAAAAGGCCCCTCTGACAGCTACTTCTGTTTGACCCAGTTTCGTATCCGCTTTGACCGTATTTGGCTAAGACCGCCCCCTTTCCTCTGATTGGTTGCCTCTGTGGAGAAGACCTACTTGTGACAGCACACGCATTTGTTGTTGACTGTGCTGGCGCAGAAGCGGAGAGGTAGGCGGAGATCTTTGCTACTCAGGAATGCGTGGACCATTTGAATTCATATTTCACGTTTACTGAGGCACCATAGCGACAGACATAATTACATCCCAAATACTAGAAAAAGTTGCTTTGGTAAAATACAGGATCGTTAAGGTGGCTGGCATGGCTTGTCAGCATAAACGATATTTGCAGAGAGCAAATAGCAGAAATCTGCAAATAAAGGACGGCCATTATAATTGCGTTAGTAAAAGAAATAAAATATAAAACCCAAATAAATTCTTGAATAAGCAGGGATTTACCACCAATAAGCAGTTCCCACGAAAAACGGGGTTTGGTCCCGCCCCAAAAAAACTGAAAAAAATAAATAAATAATTTTTTAAAAAAACATTTAAGAATGGAGGAATCTGCAGGTGCTGAATGTATGCGGGTGTCCACTGCAATCCAAGCCAATCGCAGGGCACATAGAAACAAACAACCATTCGCACTCACATTCCCACCTACGGACAATTTTGAGTCTTCAGTTAAGCTAGCATGCATGTTTTGGGTATGTGCGAGGAAACCGGAGTACCCAAAGAAAAGCCACAAAGGCACGGGGAGAACATGCAAACCCCACACAGGCGACGCCAGATTTACATATATATAATGAAACATATTTAGGTAAAGACCCTGTAAAGTCAATTTACAGGTTTTTGTTTCTAAATACAATGGTACCCTCAAAAGAGTTGTCTCTCAAATAATCTTTTGTCATTGAAATGAATGGAAATGCCATTAATCCGATCAAGCTTCCCCCCCCGCAAAAAAATAGTTGTAATTAGTTGCTTAAATGAGAAAAACACCCTCTATATTAATTATTGTACATTATAAAAACATGGTAATTAAAAAGTGTAAAGCCAAGCGACGACCCGGTGGGATCTATTCCAGCCACGAGAGGCTTCAAGCAGATATATTTTTCACGTGGTTTCACGTGGCTTGATTTTTCATGATTTTGAAGCCTCATTTTTTATACTTCCCGATTTATTTGTTTAATCGTTCAAATTTGGCAGAGTTGTTAACAACTCTTCTCTGTGGAGTGTCAAATTTAGAACGTTTTCACTTTGCAGGGACTTTAAATGTCTCCCCTATCTTTGTTTGCACCTCCAATTTGCATTTCAAAGAAATCCCAAAGGGACTTTCTTTGCATATTTACATCTGATTTGGAGCATTAAATGAACATGTCAAAAACAGTCGCGTTTGTATCTTTGTGAGGGTGCGAGGACTAGCGAGCTTGTATAATTAGCAGCAGAACATGTAACATTGCCAAATGAACAAAAGAAGCGGAATTCAAATGGGATTCAAACAACACCAAGAGGCACCTTTCATATGGTGCCTTTCATTAGACGTATTCAAATATTCCCATTTCACCTTTGGCCCGCAATGCTTGCTAAATGATAGCTTTCTTTGACTAAGAAAGACAAAAATATGTATCGCAGGTATGTGCAACTTTGTAGTCAGTAGTGACATTAGTTCTCCTAAATTCCATCAGTTTTACTTCTAAAGGGGTTGAATATTTTTAGATTGTTCACAGTTGTGAAAGGGTTTAGGTTCGAGGTCATTTTTTTCCCTCTGCTTGACAAAAACAATCTGTCTTCTTAACTTCATATAGTTCAAAGTGGCGATACTGTAAAAGCGATCTGTCATTTTACCTGACAGCAGAACGTCTCCACACTGATACGTTCATCCTCTGAAACCAAATTTAAACTTTTTTTTTTTGTCACATGTTGATGGGGGCAGAAAATGGGGGGAGGACTCAGGTCCTTTTATTTTTTTTTCCTCCCCCCACTGCAATGACATGTTTGATGTGTGTTTCTTACAATGTCTACAAATGAAACCAGTCCCCGGCTTCTCTCTCCAGAAAGACGAGCCTAAAAAAATGGGATTATGACTTGGAGTCAGTATTTTGGATTCAGGATTGCACATTGGTCTTCTGCATCAGAGCGTAGCATGCCAATGACGGCTTGCCAAGGTATGGATTTTGCTTTCTTCCTTGTTGCTTCACCTCCCAATGCATTGATTTTCTTTTTTTTAAACAATGTGCTGTGCTGTTGTACCACCTGAAGGATTATTTTATCCTAAGTAAAAGTACAGTATGAAATGTAAGCACAAGAGAAATACATAATTGTAGTCAATCATATACAATACCCATTTTGATAACAATGCAGAATGGAAATAATAGTTTTATTCTTTTGTTAACAAAAAATAAATAAATCACCAGACACACTATCAACACGTTCCCATAATTTCAGGAATTATTTATTATTTCCATTTTTAATTGGCAATCAAAAAAAATGCAAACAAGTGAATTTTTTTTAATCAAACATACAAGGAAAGGGTTTTCTCCGGGCACTGCGGTTTCCTCCCACATCCCAAAAACATGCATGGTAGGTTAATTGAAGACTCTAAATTAGGTGTGAATGGTTGTTTGTTTGTATGTATGTGCCCTGCGATTGGTTGGCGACCAGTTCAGGGTGTACCCCGCCTCTCGCCCGAAGGTAGCTGGGATAGGCTCCAGCACGCCCGCGACCCGTGTGAGGCTAAGTGGTCAAGATAATGGATGGATAATGTCTTAATGATGTCAACATTGTATCTGTTGACGTTAAGGACACGGCCAATTCTGATCTTTTTTGTGTGCTCTTTGAATTTCAGATTCTCCCAAAATTTCAGACAACGTCCGTGTCTATTCAGAAAAAGTCCATAAATGAGGGTTTTTGGAGGCCATAGCTGTGCCACAAAATGTAAATTCAGAGACAGTTGATGAACCTTTGGATAAGTTCACCTAGAAAATCTCAAATGTCATGGGTGCTGTTGCTCTCCTCAAAACTTGGCCAACCGTGAGCTGACCTTAAACACCGTGGAGGAGCACCGTGATGCTAAAGGCCTCTAAAACAAAGTGGAGGAAAAAAAGCTGAATGTAAGTGGCGAAAGACTAAACAGAGCAAGACAGCAGCACTTTTCTGAAATCATTAGTCAGAACCTCAACAATACTCACAACCTAATTATCCATTTTAATCTCAGTATTTTTTTTTTTCCAAATAGAAAACGCATGTTTATGCATGTTCTTTCATCTTAACGTACTGCAACAAAGTCTTAGTGTGCTCCCTGTTGGTTTGAAGTCGACACTGCAATCCAACATTTGCCGCCAACCTTAAAAAATAAAGAAAAAAAAAATAGAAAAAGATGAAACCTTGGGGGAAAAAAACATTTGTTTTTTGTTTTACTCTTAATCCCATCCATCCATTTTCTAGACAGCTGGTCTAAACAGACAAGAAATCAAAAACCGTTTATTTAACTTAAATCGTATAGTAATAAAATGCAGTACAGTGTAGTATTATGTGGGAAACATCTTGTGCTCAATTATATGGATGTACATCCATCTATCCATTTTCTGAGCCGCTTCTCCTCACTAGGGTCGCGGGCGTGCTGGAGCCTATCCCAGCTATCATCGGGCAGGAGGCGGGGTACACCCTGAACTGGTTGCCAGCCAATCGCAGGGCACATACAAACAAACAACCATCCGCCCTCACATTCACACCTATGGGGAATTTAGAGTCTTCAATTCATGCATGTTTTTGGGATGTGGGAGGAAACCGGAGTGCCCGGAGAAAACCCACGCAGTCACGGGGAGAACATGCAAACTCCACACAGGCGGGGCCGGGGATTGAAACCCCGCTCCTCAGAACTGTGAGGCTGACGCTCTAACCAGTCGTCCACCGTGCCGCCCTATGGATGTACAGTTGGGCAAAAAAGTATTTAGTCAGCCACCGATTGTGCAAGTGCTCTCACTTAAAAAGATGAGAGAGGCCTGTAATTTGCATCATAGTTATACCTCACCTATGAGAGACAAAATTAGGAGGGAAAAAAATAAATAAATAAAAATCCAGAAAATCACATTGTCTGATTTTTGAATACTTTGCTAATAAATTATGGTGGAATCCCTCACCTTACCATGGTGGAGGGGTTTGTGTGTCCCAATGATCCCAGGAGCTAAATTGTCTGGGGCTTCACGCCCCTGGTAGGGTCACCCATGCCTAACAGGTCCTAGGTGAGGGACCAGACAAAGCACGGCTCCAAAAACCCCTGTGAAGACAGAAACAAATGGATCTCTGTTTCCCTTGCCCGGACACGGGTCACCAGGGGCCCCCTCTGGAGCCAGGCCTGGAGGGCGCTTGGTGGCCGGGCCTGTACCCATAGGGCCCAAAAGGGTAACGTGAGTCCCCCTTCCCATGGGCTCACCACCTGTGGGAGAGGCCACAGGGGTCGGGTGCAGTGTGAGCTGGGCGGTGGTCGAAGGCAGGGACCTTGGCGATCCGATCACCGGCTACAGAAGCTGGC
This sequence comes from Phyllopteryx taeniolatus, assembly GCF_024500385.1. Taxonomy (NCBI): domain Eukaryota; kingdom Metazoa; phylum Chordata; class Actinopteri; order Syngnathiformes; family Syngnathidae; genus Phyllopteryx; species Phyllopteryx taeniolatus. Next base: position 1,450,801 of record NC_084502.1, read on the forward strand.
TCTAGGGACGTGGAATGTCACCTCTCTGGCAGGGAAGGAGCCCAAGCTGGTGTGTGAGGTCGAGAAGTTCCGACGAGATATAGTCTGACTCGAGTCCGCACACAGCTTGGGATCTGGTACCAGTCCTCTTGAGAGGGGTTGGACTCTCTTCCACTCTGGAGTTGCCCACGGTGAGAGGCGCCGAGCAGTTGTGGGTATACTTATTGCCCCCTGGCTCGTCTGTACGGTAGGGTTCACCCCGGTGGACGAGAGAGTAGCCTCCCTCCGCCTTCGGGTGAGGGGGCGGGTCCTGACTCTTGTTTGTGCCTATGCACCAAACAGCAGTTCAGAGTACCCACCCTTTTTGGAGTCCTTGGAGGGGGTACTGGAGAGCGCTCCTGCTGGGGACTCAATTGTTCTGCTCGGGGATTTCAATGCTCACGTGGGCAATGACAGTGAGACCTGGAAAGGGGTGATTGGGAGGAACGGCCCACCCCGATTAGAACCCAAGCGGTGTTCTGTTATTGGACTTCTGTGCTCATCACGGATTGTCCATAACGAACATCATGTTCAAGCATAACGGTGTCCACACGTGCACTTGGCATCAGGACACCCTAGGTCGCCGTTCAATGATCGACTTTGTGGTCGTGTCATCGGACTTGCGGCCGCATGTCTTGGACACTCGGGTGAAGAGAGGGGCGGAGCTGTCAACTGATCACCACCTGGTGGGGAATACGCTCCGATGGTGGGGGAAGATGCCGGTCCGACGTGCCGGTCCGACGTGGCAGGCCCAAACGTGAGGGTCTGCTGGGAACGTCTGGCGGAATCCCCTGTCAGAAGGAGTTTAAACTCCCACCATGTTCCTCGCCTACATTGCTGAGGCAGTGACCGAATCACCAAACCCATCGATGGACACCAACGGTGAGGGATGCCATCAAGCTAAAGAAGGAGTCCTATCGGGCTTTTTTGGCCTGTGGGACTCCTGAGGCAGCCGATGGGTACCGGCTGGCCAAGCGGAATGCGGCTTTGGTGGTCGCTGAAGCAAAAATTCGGGCATGGGAGGAGTTTGGTGAGGCCATGGAGAAAGACTTCCGGACGGGCTTTGAGGAAATTCTGGTCCACAATCCGGCATCTCAGGAGGGGGAAGCAGTGCACCATCAACATTGTGTATAGTGGGGATGGGACGTTGCAACCCTCGACTCTGGAAGTTGTGAGCCGGTGGGGAGAATACTTCAAAGACCTCCTCAATTCCACCGCCTTCCCATGAGGAAGCAGTGTCTGGGTTCTCTGAGGCGGGCTCTCCCATCTCTGGGGTTGAGGTCACCGAGGTGGTTAAAAAGCTCCTCGGTGGCAAGGCCCCGGGGGCGGATGAGATTCGCCCAGAGTTCCTAAAGGCTCTGGATATTTTGGGGCTGTCCTGGTTGACACGCCTCTGCAACATCGCGTGGACATCGGGGACAGTGCCTCTAGATTGGCAGACTGGGGTGGTGGTCCCCCTTTTTAAGAAGGGGGACCAGAGGGTGTGTTCCAACTACAGGGGGATCCCACTCCTCAGCCTCCCTGGTGAGGTCAATTCAGGGATGCTGGAGAGGAGGGTCTATCGGGAAGTCGAATCTCAGATTTAAGAGGAGAAGTGCGATTTTCATCCCGGCCGTGGAACAGTGGAACAGCTCTACACCCTCGGCAGGGTCCTCGAGGGTGCATGGGAGTTCGCCCAACCAGTCTACATGTGTTTTGCATACTTGGAGAAGGCGTTCGACCGTGTCCCTCGGGGGGTCCTGTGGGGGGTGCTTCGGGAGTATGGGGTACCGAACCCCCTCATACGGGCTGTTCGGTCCCCGTACGACCGGAGTCAGAGTTTGGTCTGCATATCCGGCAGTAAGTCGGACTCGTTTCCGGTGAGGGTTAGACTCCGCTAAGGCTGCCCTTTGTCACAGATTCTGTTCATAACTTTTATGGACAGAATTTCTAGGCGCAACCGAGGCGTAGAGGGGGTCTGGTTTGGTGGCCTCAGTATTGCATCTCTGCTTTTTGCAGATGATGTGGTTATGTTGGCTTCATCAAGCCGTGACCCCCAACTCTCACTAGAGCAGTCCGCAGCAGAATGTGAAGCGGCTGGGATGAGAATCAGCACCTCCAAATCTGAAACCGTGGACCTCAGTTGGAAAAGGGTGGCATGCCCTCTCCAGATCACGGATGAGATTCTGCCCCAAGTAGAGGAGTTCAAGTATCTTGGGGTCTTGTTCACAAGTGAGGGAAGAATGGAACGGGAGATCGACAGGCAGATCGGTGCAGCGTCTGCAGTGATGTGGACTTTGTATCGGTCCGTCGTGGTAAAGAAGGAGCTAAGCCGAAAGGCGAAGCTCTCAATTTACCGGTCGATCTACGTTCCGATTGGCTGGCAACCAGTTCAGGGTGTACCCCACCTCCTGCCGGATGATAGCTGGGATAGGCTCCAGGACGCCCGCGACCCTAGTGAGGAGAAGCGGCTCAGAAAATGGATGGATGGATCCACGTTCCTCCCCTCACCTATGGTCACGAGCTGTGGGTCGTGACTGAAAGAACAAGATCCCGGATACAAGCGGCCGAAATGAGTTTCCTCCGCAGGGTGTCCGGGCTCTCGCATCTGATTCGGATACCTCCCAGACGCCTCCCTGGTGAGGTGTTGTGGGCACGTCCCACCGGGAGGAGACCCCGGGGACGACACAGGACTGCGTCTTTCGGCTGACCAGGGAACGCCTCGGGATCCCACACTGTTGCTGGTATTTTGGCCCATTCCTCCATGCAGATCTCCTCTAGAGCAGTGATGTTTTGATGCTGTCGCTGGGCAACACAGACTTTCAACTCCCTCCAAAGATTTTCTATGGGGTTGAGATCTGGAGACTGGCCAGGCAACTCCAGGATCTTGAAATGCTTTTTACGAAGCCACTCCTTGGTTGGGTTTGGGATTATTGTCATGTTGAAAGACCCAGCCACATTTCATCTTCAATGCCTTTGCTGATGGAAAGAGGTTTTCACTCAAAATCTCACCATACATGGCGCCATTAATTCTTTCCTTTTCACAGATCAGTCATCCTGGTCCCTTTGCAGAAAAAACAGCCCCAAAGCATGAGGTTTCCACCCCCATGCTTCACAGTAGGGATGGTGTTCTTTGAATGCAACTCAGCATTATTTCTCCTCCAAACATGACAAGTTGAGTTTTGACCAAAAAGTTCTATTTTGGTTTCATCTGACCACATGACATTCTCCCAATCCTCTTCTGGATCATCCAAATGCTTTCGAGCAAACTTCAGACCGTCATGGACATGTACTGGCTTAGGCAGGGGGACACATCTGGCTCTGCAGGATTTGAGTCCCTGGCGGCGTAGTGTTACTGATGGTAGCCTTTGTTACTTTTTGTCCCAGCTCTCTGCAGGTCATTCACTAGGTCTCCCGCGCGTGGTTCTGGGATTTTTGCTCACCGTTCTTGTGACCATTTTGACCCCACGGGGTGAGATCTTGCGTGGAGCCCCAGATCGAGGGAGATTATTAGTCGACTTGTTAGTGGTGGGCAAGTGAAGCCTCATGAAGCACTGAGGCTTTCCTAAGAATTGTGCCAAAAAAGATTCAAAATTTCAATGCTTCAGTGACATCTGGTGGACAACTGATGCCATAGCAACCTCTAAAGAGCACCACTGGAACAGTTTCCCACGACAGCAATAAAAGTTCAGAAAAGTCTGTATTGTCATTCAAGTGTTTTGTTAATTCATACCAAATAATGATTATATCGTCTTTAAAATAAAATATGCAGATGCTCTCCCCCATACTCTAAAACATATTCCAGATTAACCCAAAGAATATATGAAACGCATTAAGGCAATGGAACATACTGAAAGACTACGAGCCAATGAAAACCTTGGAAACATTTTGAATGACGTAGGAAGCGAAACAGGGATGACCTTCGAAGCTTCGAGCGTCATCGGTCACGTGACACTGGTGTTTTTGACACAAGCTCCGACACAGCGTTACGAATCACTCTGCTTCAGGAAGAGTGACAAGCTCCAAAGCCTCAGTACCATTTGCCCATCACTCGGACTTGTTTGTCTTCCATTTTCTAATAATTGCTCCCACAGTTGATTTCTTCACACCAAGCTGCTTACCTATTGCAGAGCCGGTCTTCCCAGGGGTGGGGGGGAACCACTGGGGAGTATTGGTGTGATGGTGACACGCCCATGTTCCGTGGGTGCTAGAGTGGGGCCAGCTGCCGCCCGCCTGGGTACCCCGCTCTGGCTGCTGGTGGGGGCCAGATTGTAATGCACACCATTTTGGGGGGGTGGGGGCACTGATACACAGGGTAGGGCCAATGACTGCAAGTCGGGGATCTGGCAGTCATAGTAACAGGGGGAGGTGGGTTCTCACTTAGCTGCATGGCGGTCCTCCTGAGGACGGCCGGATTGGCTGGGGTCCTCATCCTCCGCGGTGCAGGCACAGCAATTACAGGGCACTTCTGTCAGTCTTTGTCTATGTAAAACAGTGTCAATACACTTGCATGTGTCCGCAGGCACGCACCCCTAAGGACTCTTTCACTGGGTGTGGGGTCACACACTTATTGCGACAAATAACTCTTATGCGAATTGCTTGTGTATCCCCTCACTCATACTCTGGTCCTATACTTTTATAGTTTACATAGTCAATCCCACCACACTTCTGTTGTACAGCCAGGTTCACGACCCTTGGCCTGCATGCTTCTCCCGTCCTTCCCTCACAGCGTGTAGCACAACAGCCCCATGCAACACATTTGTTTCATTTTTGTAGATAATGTAATTATTGACTTCTCTCATCCTGTTTACAATTAGTGCCATGTCTTTTGTCTTTGTTTCTCTCTCCCCTCTAGATACTTTGTTTGACTGTTCGACTGATTCTCAAACTTCAATTATAATACTAAGAAACCACAGTAGAAGCTTAAAAACTCCAGCGGCATAAAAGGGATACAGATCCTCCATTCTGCTTGAGCTAACAGCTGAACAGGACAAAAATAACTAAATAAAAAATGAAATCTTAAAGACGGATTAAAGACTAACGATACAAAGCACACAATACAAGCAAATAAGTAGGTAGTTGGGTTAGTTTCCAGCTATTTGGAGTTTGTCAGGTGAAATCACAACAGATCAATGAATGACACTCCCAATAATAAAAGTGTTTTAATTGAATTTTAAAAAACACCGATTAAAAAACAACAGTTGAAAACAGCAACATGAAGTAAACACACCAGTTTACTGCGTTATACAATCTGGCCTTGGAGGCTGAGAGCAGCTTTCATCCGGGTTGGCATCTGCAAAATAAAAACAACAAATGCAGCCATTAAGAACTGGTTTTCGTGAATCAACACTGTTGTGAATGTGGAAATAACAGTTTCACAATTTCTTGTGCACCTTAACCTGCCGAGACTAAAAAATTGTGGTTATAAAACAAGTAGGGCTGTCAAAGTTAAAGCGTTAACTAATGATTAAGCACACAAAAAGTATTGCATTAATCATATATTAACTAAGAGCGTGGTACCATGTATGGTAAGGCTGCACGAAGACGGCCAAAATAAAAATCACGATTATTCCTCGTTAGGGAAAAACGTAATTTTATTGCACTACTTTTTAAACAATATGCACGTTTTCATTTCAAAATGGATCTTAAAATACAATGAGCGTATTTAAAAAATAAATGTGCCAAAGAAAATAAAATCAACTTTAGCAAGGGCCCACTGTATAAATGTGCTCTTACAAAGTGTAATCACCAAATTGAAACTTAATGGAAGCAAATACAATTCATGAATGGAAGGCAATAACATCAGACTGCAAGCACCGACTTTTTATTCGAAAATCTCCGTCACCAATATAAAGAATGGCCAAGGACGATAAGCTTCCGTTGTTCTTCTTGACCATCGGTCAGTCATGCACGGTCACAAACTGCAGAGAACGACACTTACGATCACTGGGCTTTATCTTGTCAACTCAAACGCGCCCGGATACACGCGTTACCATAGCGACGACAACACCAATGGATCGCGCCGTGTGTATTATAAGAACAAAATTGGGGGGTGGGGGGACGTGGTGGTGGTCCCTGGTGCTCGGGAGAGGCCGTTCATTCAAGGATTGCTTGAGGTATGTTCACGTACCTTTAATGGGATACCACTCCTAAGCAGACAACAAAATGTTATGTAGCCTAGAACGCTAGTGCTAGCACTAACGGTTGTACATATACAATCCGGCATTCTGTCGAATCATGCTCTTAAGTTTTGGTGTGTGTGAAGTTATTTAATTACAATAAAGTAAGTTAGCACCCTTTATTTGTCATGTTGTAATGTTGGGTTGACCTGACTGATTAGAATACATGACCTGAATAGAGAATACTTTGGAAGATACTCAGTATTCAGTACACAAGTATATAGACATTGCTCCATCTTGTGATCGGATCGGTTATCTTTTTTTTTTTAAACTCTGATCGGCCCCAAAAATCCTGATCGTGTAAAGCCTAGTTTTAACAAATATTACATTAATTTTTTCCCCAAATCCAAGCACCCTCAAAATGTTTTATATTCTTCTATTTTCTATTCCTTGCAATGTATCTAAATTAATTTTTTTCTTAATATACATATAGTCCACTTATGTGCACTGTTGGTTTGCTTGTGGAGTGTACTGCTGTTGCCAACAATTTGAATTTCCCCATTGTGGGATAAAAAAAAAAAAAAAAAAAGGCATATCTTAACAAATTGAACACTTGTATACTTGAGAATTTGATGGCTGCTATTTTCAAAAAAATTTTAAATTTCAAATTCTATTTGTCGTTTAAAAATGACAAATAATATTCAAATACATAGCCAACTGTTTATACGTAATGACAATGATGTGATTAAACATTTACGATTTTCACAGCTGTAAAGGCCCTTGAGGGAAACCCTCAGTACGTGTCAGCTATTGCTGAGATAAAGACTTGCCAAGGCAGTGATGTGACATGTTGAGAAATGGGAATTCATCAAAAAGCAGGATGGGCACTTGGATGCAGTTCCAGTTTGACGTGTCAGTGCAGTCAAGTCCCCACACAAATGTACACATTAGTTAGCATCCAAAATGCCACCATGAAGCAGTGCCCCAATGGGAACATTGGAAACCACTGATAAATGACATATTTTGACAAAGAGTTGCATATAAACGGCAGTACAACGTTGGATTTGTTCATGGAGCTTACCTGCAGTGGTTCCAAGACTGGAGTTATCGAAGAACTGCCTGGGATAGGTTCTGGCGAGTAGGTCTGCATTTGAAGCAATGTCGAAAAATTTGCTTTTTGGAGAGTCGAGCAGTGGGATTTTTGGTGAATCCAGCAGCGTAATGGGGGGTTCGAGCACCTTCTGGGGCCCAACTAAGAACTTCTTTGGTGACTGAAGCAAGGGGTCGGGGTAAGCACAAAGTCCCTGTTTGGTGGGCGTATGGGGTGGGGAAGGCTGAACATCCCTTTTGGCTTTGGACTTCAGCTTGACCGCTCTGTTCTTCCATTTAGCAAGGTCAGCCTGCTGACTGGAAATCACACTGGAATGGAACAGAACATGTCAAGAGGAGACCGAACTGATGTGCCAATGTGCTATTACTTCTTCTGTGTGAGTTCATCTTACTTCTCAAGATGACCGATTTGAATTTGAAGCCGTTTGACTTCCTCCTCCAGTTTGCTATCACGAAGAACATGCCTGCTCACCACACTTCGAGGATTTAGCAGTCGGTCATGAAGCTCTTCACCCTGTAGGACTAAAGAAAAATACATTTGTGTAAATTCAAAAATGTTAAAGCTGTTAATATACCACCAAACCTTCCCAATATTTCTCCATTATTTCATGATAATCTAAAAAATAAGATCATACTTTTCTAGCGGGCCATGGAATGATTTAATATAGTGAAAATATACAGTAAGCTGAGAATCAAGCTTCATACAAACAAAAAATATATGAATCGGATTATTTGACAATGCAGATTAAAAAGAATGGAAATTATTCTGTCCTCTAGAGTCGTAGACAGTGAGATAATAATAAAAACACAGAAGATGGAGTCTTAGTGAAAAGGTCAAAAGAAAGGATGGATGTGGATGAATGCTGGCATCTCTCCACTGCAGTGTCTTGGCTTAACTACCTCCACCACAGCAAACGTCTAACTTAATTAATGTTTTGCTTATAGGCTTCATAAACTTGTCAACGTCTTACTGTTGTCAGATGATCCCGGACTATTACATCAATGAACTACACGGGCTCCCTATCCATCTATGCATTTTCGACACCGCTTATCCTCACTAGGGTCCACAGGTATGCGCTCGAGTGATACACAAAGCAATCACGGAATTAAATGTTCAAACTGTGCATAAAGTTACAGTAGCTTCAACTTTAATGCAGTAGAATATATTTTAAGTTCAGTTGTATTCAATTTACAATACGTTTTCATTGTTTAACAACTTGTATTCAGGCACAATTTCTAGTTAATTTTTATGTACAATGCATTAATTGATTCAGTTTTTATTTTCATACATGTAAGAAAAGTGTTGATGTTCAAACTGCATAATGTTACAATGGCTTCCAAAAATAAGTATACATCTGAACCGCTTATCCTCACGAGGGTCCCAGTTAACTTCGGGGGAGAGGCGGAGTACACCCTGAACTGGTCGCCAGCCAATCGCAGGGGACATAGACAACAATTCGCACTCACATTCACACCTACGGACAATTTCGAGTCTTCAATGCACCTGCCATGCATGTTTTTGGAATGTGTGAGGAAGGCACGGGGAGAACATGCAAACTCCACACAGGGAGGCCGGATTTGAACGCGCGTCTTCAGAACTGTGTGGCGGACGTGAGAACCAGTCATCCATCGTGCCACATGGGTCAATATAGTTAGTTTTGTTTGCATTGGACTTGGTGTAAAAGGTTTGCGAACCACTGCCTTACATGACTCCTCCCCTTGCTGCTGCAATGTCCTTAGTTTCTCCTTCAGCTTCCTCACTGACTCTTCCTTCATATTGAGAACAACGGTCATCTTCTGGATCCTGAGAGAGGCAAATGTTTGTGGCAGAAATGTTCAGAACAGGGAGAATACGGTGCTGATACTGTGAGGCTGATCCTTACTCGTGTTGATGCTTATCAGAAGCAGCGTTCAACTCCAATTGCATCTTGAACAGTTGGGTTTGGACTTTCTGCAGCTCAGCAGAACAAGGTGATGCACGTTTCTACACCAGTAAAACAGTGTGTTAATGACATTGTTTTTGGCAGCCAGGGATATCATTCAGGAATACCTCATACACACGTTTCAGTTGTGTATATGCGTGCAAAATATCACTATCGTGTCCGCAAAAGTGTTTCAGTTTAGTTTAGTTTATCAGTTTATTTTTGAAAGGGGACAATGCAATTTCATAAAACACATGAAGTACACATGGTTAAAAAAGCCAGAATTAGCCAGAAGGCTAGTTTTCATCTGTAGTCCGCTGGCCATGATGTAAAAAAGCAGTAAAATACATCTACAAGAGAATATAATACAGGATACATAATCAAACTATACTATTAAGAGAGAATAAAACCATAATTTATAACAAAAAGACAACATAACATACTTTTAGTGTTGGCAGCTATACGTGTTAACTAGCCACATTTTCAGTTTTTTTGTGAAGGCCTTGTATGTTGTAAGCAGTTTAACCTCCTCAGGTACTGAGTTCCACTCACCAGCGCTCCTCACTGACCAGGCTGACTTACTGAAAGTGCTCCTACGCAGAGGAATGAGACAGTCACCTCTGACAGAGCCTCGAGTGACACGCTCAGAGCTATTTCTTTGGCTGATGAACTCAGCCAGAGGAGCTGGGGCCAAATCATGCAGTACTTTATAAATCAAATTTAAAACTGCAAATATGTGAAGACTGTCCCAGTTTAAAAGACTATTTTTTTAAAATTGCACAGTGATGATAGTGCCTTGGTTTTTTATCCATCACTTTAATTACTTGTTTGTACAAAACTTCCAATGTTTTTTTTGCATTCTGACCAGCCTGGGACCAACTGGTTATGCAATAGTTAAAGTGACTAAGAATCATCGAACGCAGGTAAATTTTTGCAGCTTCAGTTGACATTTCATTCTGAATTGCACGAAAATTTGCGAGGTTTAATTTGATATTTTTACACAATTTGTCAATATGGGCTTTAAAGGAAAGCTGTGAATCTATTATTAACCCAAAATATTTGTATTGGCTGAAAATTTGCATTTTTTCTCCATTAACAAGTATGTCGGGGTCAGGTGATACTCTATTTGTTTTAGTGAAATACATGCCTACAGTTTTAGAAATGTTTAGCTGTAGACAGCACTCCTGCAACCAAGTTGTGACACAGGACATTGTATTAGTGAGTTTAGCAGCAACAGTATCTTTGGAGCGACCATGAACAAAGAAAACTGTGTCGTCTGCATACATTACGCACTCTGCTTCAGAGCAAACCGTGGGCAAATCGTTGATATAAAGACTAAATAAAAGGGGGCCCAATATTGATCCCTGAGGGACTCCAGAGGTTAGCCAAAGAGACTCTGATCTGCAGTTGTTAACTGATACAGATTGTGTTTGGTCATGCAGATGTGATTCAATCCAGCTCACAGCTTTGCGAGAGAAGTTAAATTTTGAGAGCTTGGTAAGAAGAACAGAGTAATTTACTGTATCGAAAGCTTTCCTGAGGTCCAAGAACACCGCCCCTACAACTCCACCCTTGTCGAGAGAAGATTTTATTTTCTCAATGAAGAGGCATGTAGCATTTCAGTGGAATGCTTGGATCTGAAACCAAACTGCATGGCGTGGAGAGAGGGGGAGCTGCTGATTAAATAATGGACAATCTGCTCTGACACACATTTTTCTGCAACTTTGGAAATGGCCGGAAGAATGCTTAAAGGTCGGTAGTTATTCAGAGAAGTTAAGTCACCGGATTTAAAGACGGGGGTAACAATAGCAGATTTCCAGGCCTTTGGAAAGTGACCAGATGAAATTGAAAGATTAATGATTGAGGCAATAGGAGGAGCAAGAGTTGAACCTAGATCTTTGAGCATGCTCGTGTCCATTCCAAAAACATCCTTTGCCTTAGATGGTTTGAGTGAATGAATTAAAATCGATAACTTCGGTCTCAGTAATATTTGTAATAGTAAAGAACTGCGTTGCAGACAATGCAGGGTATTCCTTCCTTTGTTTTACTGCAAACTTAGAGATTTCTGACACAGATTCAATGAAGTAGTTAAAAGCATCAGCCATCACTTGAGGTTCCGTCAGGATGTTTCCATTTAATTGAATTTGCATTAGTTTTGTTTTGTTATTTTGTGTATCACCCAATAGTTTTTTAATATAATTCCAGGTTATTTTTTTATTTCCCTTTGCACTATTCAGAGCAGTAATGAAAAAGTCAGCTTTAGATTTTCTTATTTCTTTCACTACCCTATTTCTCAGTGAGATAAAGTGCTGTCTATTGTATCCTGATTTGACCGACAACTTCAAGGAATGATCGCGTTCTTTCATCAGTTTCAGAATAAATGTGTTTAACCAAGGCAGGCCATTCTTTCTAGCTTTTAGTTTAATTATCCGTGTAAATTGTATAATAATTTCTTGTATTTTGTTGGCAAATTTAGAACAATCCTCATCTAAATTTTTACCAGCGAGTAATACATCCCAGTTTACTTCTTGGATGGAATCTTGGAAATTTTGTTGTTCATGTTTTGGTATCCTATTGGATTCAGTGGTGGCCAAGGGTTTGAAGCGCTTTTTATTTAATTTTCTTGTAACCATTATAAGATTGTGATCAGACAATCCTGTGAGCATATTGTATGGCTTCAAGATCCTTTCTGGCCTATTAGTAAAGGCTAGATCAATCTGAGTTCGGGTGGAGTTTGTAATTCTCGTAGGGCCATTAATAACCTGAGTCATATCCATATCATCCATAACCCTTTTCAATTTTTTCCTAACTTTGTTAACTTCCCAATTAACATTTAGGTCACCCATTATTATCACCTCTTTTGCAAGATTGAGTTGTTTCAGTAACATTTCCAGCTTTTCATAGAAAGCGGCATTGTGTGTAAGTGACAAAAAAAATGGAGTAGGTGTGAGAGCATTTCAGTCGTGTGTGTAAGAGCTTTTTAGTGATGCGAGAGTGTTTTAGTTGCTTAAGTATTCAGGTAACCCTGAATTATATCCCTGACAGTCCCTCATAGTTTTTAAGTAGTAATAGACCAGGGGTGTCAAACTCATTTTGGACACGGGCCACATCGTTATGGTCTTGCGGGCCAAATATAATTACATCGTGGGCCAAATTTGGCCCCCGGGCCTGAGTTTGACATATGTTTTATAGCATTTGATTTCATCCATTTAAAAATCACCGGTGCCGTGTGAAGTTACTTTTCGTGCCAAAATGCTGGGTTCGAGTGCGTACCCTTCAAAATAAAAGGCCACAAGCTTAGAACTTGCACCTATAAACCATTTGATGTGATAAAACAGTCCCCAATAACAATTTCAACAATGCTATATTTAACTTTTAGCTGAAACAATTAATAATTAATAAATAAGTCAATTGGGTTAGTTCCACACACATTGCCTTTTAGTTAATAGATTTGATATTGATACTGTTATAAAGAACCCCGAGTCAAATGTTCATTTTAGTCTATGCTGTGGGCTCCTAAGAAAATGGATGTTCATAATTTGGACACACTATTTAAAGCATGCAAACTTTTTTGACCCAGCCCCCTAAAATAATTGGAATCGAGAATCGATTAGAACTAGAATAAGGAACAGGAATCGGGACCGGAATTGCTCAAATTCAAACGATGTCCAACCCTGGGGACTAGTAACAAAAACTGCTTCCAATTCTCAATCAATTGTGGTATTTTAGCAGGAAATGAAGTGACGCACATTATTTGCTTTCACAGGCAACAAAGGATGTTTGCGGGCCGGATCTGGCCCCTGGGCCTTGCGTTTAGCACCTATGTAATAGACAATACCAAAGTTGAGACCAACCTGAACATTTCAGAAGTGTGTGAGCGCATTCCAGTTATGTATGTGATTAAAAAAATAATAATTCAGTTGTGTCTGTGTGTGGTAGAGCATTTCAGTAGTGTGCGAGAGCATTCCTGTCGTGCGCTTGAGAAGGCTTTAGTGTGTGAGAGTGTCTCAGTCATGAATTAGAGCTATAAAAAAAGGGTGAGCGTTTCAGTTCTGTGTATGGGATTTTTTCAGTCGTCGAAAAAGAGCGTTTCAGTCCTGTGTAAGAGGTAATCCTGAATGTCTCTATGGCCTCTTGTAGTTTTGAAATAGAAAAGTTGAAACCAAACCTCAGACTCTTGCAACTGATTATTGAGAGTTTTGATAGTGTTATTGAGCTCTTCAACTTGTGCCTGGCTCGACAGCAGTTCTGTCTTCAGTCGCTGAAGGACCATCATGTGGTCAGAGACGCAACTGTTGGCTTTCAGCTCGTCCTCTTCTTGCTGCTTAGCCTAATAAAGATAAAATGTCACACTTTGCTAATACAAACACACCATTTTTCACTTTCTCTGAAAACAAAATGTATTTCAGAATATTGTACTTCGTAGATTTAGGGCCTGTGATGAAACTCTCCTTATAATAGGGATATGTTCCAGACCCACATGTGACATTAAAAACACACTTTGTTTCATTTAAAAAAACGACGTTAAGTCTGGTATCTTAATGCTTTCATATAGTGTGAAACACCACAGACGTTACATTAAGTGTAGCTATAAAGCTTCAACCCTCAAACAACACATACGGGAATATATTCTTTCTGCTCTGTGGGAACAACTATTACTGTAGCTTAGAGTGGACCTTCTCTCTCTTTTTTTGCTCTAAATTACACTGCATCTCTTTCAGTAGACAATGTTATAGTACAGTGTGATGTTACACTGAAGGATTACTTCAACATTCTTGACTCTTGATTATTTCTAGTATTGTTTATTACGGTCACACAAGGTGCTAGTTATCTTGCATAATTGGCAAGGAAAGATTACACGCAGTAATTGCATGTCTCCGTTCCACGCAGGTGACAAAGCATAACTTTCTGAATGTGGGTTATTTCTTGCTGTTCCATTCTTTGCTATTGTGCAAAGTGGCTACTATTATGAATAACCGGCGAGAAAAGCAATCATCATAATTACCTGACCCATCCTGCTCACAGCTTCGTAGGGCATATTTTTGTACTATCTGGGCATTGCTCGAGTAACTAGCTGGTTAATATTTGGGGAAACTGATTTGTTAGACTCAATGTGTGAATAATTGAACATTGTGAAAGTGCTTTTCAAGTCAAAAGGCTGTAATACAAATGCAGAACATTACTTATTAAAGACGTGGGAAGTTAACTGTTGTTGCATGGTGTTAAAGTCATGAACCCCAAGTGATATGATACTGCACTTACTTTTACTTTCTCCTCAGATTGAGAGAGTAGACCAGGTTGCTGGTTGTTGCCGAGCAAAGACTGCTCTGACCTTGCTGGAGGTTCCTCCAGTATCTGTTGCAGAGTAACGCGCTTGTTTTTTTCTTCTCGCCACTGGCGTTGAGCCTGCGCACTCAGCTGCTGCAATTCCTGATCCTGAACTTTCCATTCATCAAGGATGCTCTGCAGGAGTTGAGAGAGGATGAGCTTTTGTGTCATTTCAGAGTGGTTTGTTGGTCAAAAGGGCAATGAGCCGCCTCCCCCTCAAGGAACATAAAACAGCTGGGGTTTAACAAGAATAAATTAAATAACACAAAACCAAAATGCAACTGCAACTGTAATAGTTATATAGGTTAAATTGGTTTAAAGAGTTAAAGCTGGGCTAACAGTATTTTTTTTCCCCCTGCCAAGCAAATAGAAAAAAATGATCTCGTTTTAAATTAAAAGCTCAATTTAGGTAAAAAGGGGAGTACCGAAAACATACCTTACAAATCATTGTTCTGCGTTGTGACACTGCAGATCTGCCATCACCCTCAACGCGAAAGAGGCGGTCGAGCCTACTCACGACGACTGGCCCCCTGTTGTACTCATCCTGCACCTGCTTGAAGAACCTGGCCCTTTCTTGGACCTCTGCTGAATGTTCATTGCGGTAAGAATCCAAGCCTTCCCAGAGGTTCTCCAAAATGCTGTTCATTTTCTGTCAAACAAAGCATGTTTGTCAATTTTTAAATCAAAGAGCAAGATATTACTAGACTTCACACCGATCTGATCGGCCTGCTCGGTATCGGCCGATAATTAGCATTTTATGCTCATTGACTTTAACGTCATAATTTGCCGATCCGATCAATGCTCCGCAAAAGACATTTACTCCGCGTCGCCATGGTGTACAGTATATTTGAATTCAAAAAGTAAATTTTTTTTAGCCTTGTCTCGTGTCTTTTGACGTAGTTGTCCAAGTATCAGACAGCCAATGAAGTTATTTAAAAAAAACAAAAAAACACGTCGGCTGTACAGGACCGATAACATGTAAAGTTTTTCCAGCAAATAATAGGTAGGTTCCCCCAAAAAATTGTAAATACTGTGTCCCCTCACGGGACCGAGCCCTGCCGCAAGTAGTGAAAATCGGCTATAATCTGAAAGTGATTGAGAGCCCCTCCCCAAAAAAAGGTTTATAAATGTTTCCTCTCTTTGTCCTTTTTAAATGTAACTTGAAAGATGAGTTCATTCTAGAGCCCTGCAGCAGTGCTCACCTGCATGTAGAACTGTCTTTTTTGGACCAGTTCACTCAGTCTGTGTCCCTGGCCTGAGCAACAGTCCAGGTCTTTCAGAGTAAAGCTGGGTGCCTGTGATCTGCATTGCAACACATCCTGCAAGCGCCACTCCTCAAAGCTGGACACGTCGTATTCAACTAACTGCCGGAAATCTATCCTGTATAGCTTAGCCTTTTTCAGAAGGGCATCCTGGAAAAGCAAAGAACAGAATGTTGTAAATATTGTACAAGAAAGGACTTTAGGAAGTCTTAAATGGAGAGAATGGACAGTTGTTTACAATTATATTAAAGAGAGTCGTGAAATTCTTGTGTCCCAGGCCGCAGACCATCTTGTGGGCGTCATTTGTGGCTTGAGGAAAGGCGTCATCGTCATTCAGGAAATATTCAATCCTGAGGCTATCCTCTTTGACTGCGTGGTGAGCTTCGATGCATGAGTCTATAAATTGCTGGAATCTTCCAAATAACTCCTGTAAATAAATAAGTAACATAAGGACTACAAGAGATGAGCAATCCTTGTTTTAAAAGAGACTAGACCTAATTTCAACACTTCAACAACACCCATAAATTAAAAACAAGAAACAATAAAAATGACAGGTTGCATAAGTATGCACAACCTCGTGTTTGAAAAGATCCAACAATTACAATTGTAAAACTTGAGCCATGCCCATCTCCATCTGATGCCTGCTACAAGCTGTGCCACATGAATAGCATCCTCCTCTTTAAGCATTCTCATTCTGGAAAAGAATTGACTAAAATCATTGTCTGTTTCAGTTCATTTTACACTATTAGCAACTTCAAAGGTTAATCCCAAATGCATCATCCAGGAAAATATTAAATTCAATATTTTCCCATTTTTATTGGCAATTTCTGAATTTGAAGTTGGTTCATTCTGTGTTGTGACATAACACCTAACATCGCTGTGTCGCTTAATACATTTAATATTAACATCCGTAAACTAATTAGATAATTATAGCCGCGTTTCATAATACAAGATGTACTAGCGGATCAACTCTTGTCGCCGATATTACGTGTGCTCTGCGGTTCCGCTTAGGAGCCCAACCAGGGCCACGACCCGCAGAACCTCAACCCCAAAATACAAAAGACCAGCGCAAACAAAGTCACAATAGAAGATGTCCGCTCCAGAGGTAGGTGGAGTAGCCAAACATCGTGCTCAAGTAAGAGTACTGTTACACTTGACAATAATGTGACTCAAGTAAAAAGTAGTCCTCCAAAAATATATTTAAGAGTAAAAAATACACAGTGAAATAATGACTCAAGTACTGACTAAATAGCATTCAAATAAAAAATAATAAATAAAATTTAAAAAATTGCAATTTACTGCACAATGTTTTCTCAAGTTACAAGTGAGCTGAAAATCCACTTTTGGGCAGACAGTGCCAGACAAACACTACAATACATGAAAGCTGTTGTTTTTGTTCGGGTAAATGTAAACAAGAGCAGCGTGCCGTTGCCTTCACGGTAATGACAACCTTCCCAAAATGGTGGCCATTTAGGCACGACGATCAGCTGGGCTGGCTTATCTAGTGTTACTGCGTATGCCCAGTATGCACAATAGAAGACGACGCGCGAGGTCATGTGACTTTCTTTTGTAGTTTGATTGGTGAACTAGATTTAAAACATCACTAGCACTTAAATTAGACTGCCGCAAATAGCGCCCAATGCGGAAGTCGTACTCTCGTGCATGAAATAGTTGATAAGCAATAATTGATAAATAAAAGTAGCGAGCAACATTTAGATCATTGTGACATAATATAGGTACCGTTACTGCTAGCTACCAGCGTTGAAGGAGTACAAAACAGCCGACGGCGACCCACCCCCAGGAAAAACTCATCAGATCTATACAAATCAAGTAAATGGGCTATTTTGAGTTCAAATCGGGCAAATTTCGCCGAAAGGCGACTGATTTGCATGTATGCACAGAGAAACACCAAGTGCCTCAAGCTTTGAGGAGGAGGCTTTTCTTCTGTCTGTCTGGAAATTATCTGCTCTGTTTAGGAGAAAAGTCTCTCAGAAGGGACTGTGAGCAACAGTTCCATTTGACACACTGGTACCTTGTTAACATTTTTTCCCAGAATTTGTATTGTCAATAAAATTGAATGTCTCCTTTTTCTGCTGCTGTCACTGTTTCCTTGTCAGATTCTGTTCATAACTTTTATGGACAGAATTTCAATGCACAACCGAGGCGTAGAGGGGGCCCGGTTTGGTGGCCTCAGTATTGCATCTCTGCTTTTTGCAGATGATGTGGTTCTGTTGGCTTCATCAAGCCGTGATCTCCAACTTTCACTGGAGTGGTTCGCAGCAGAGTGTGAAGCGGCTGGGATGAGAATCAGCAACTCCAAATCTGAGCCGATGTTCCTCAGTCGGAAAAGGGTGGCGTGCCCTCTCTGGGTCGGGGGATGAGATCTTACCCCAAGTGGAGGAGTTCAAGTATCTTGGAGTCTTGTTCATGAGTGAGGGAAGAATGGAAGGGGAGATTGCCAGGCGGATCGTTGCAGCATCTGCAGTGATGCGGACTTTGTATCGGTCTGTTGTGGTAAACCAGGACCTAAGTCGAAAGGCGAAGCTCTCGATTTACCGGTCGATCTGCGTTCCTACCGTCACCTATGGTTACGAGCTGTGGGTCATGACCGAAAGAACAAGATCCCGGATACACGCGGCCGAAATGAGTTTCCTCCGCAGGGTGTCCGGGCTCTCCCTTAGAGATAGGGTCAGAAACTCCGGGAGTCTCTAAGAGGAGGAGCCAGATGAGGTGGCTGGGGCATCTGATTCGGATGTCCCGATCTGATCACGTGACCAAAAATCTGGGTCGATCAATTAATTCCCAGCTGATCGGGAGAAGAAAATCGGTTTTATTCTTGTTTTTTTATATTTTAAATGTCACAAAGTGTCAAAATAGTCCAAAAGGTACACAGATGTTGGAATAGAAATGATCTTGGAATGGAATACTAATAGCTTCGTTTTATATTTTCCCCTCCACTGTATATACAGTGTGTGTGTGTGTGTGTGTGTATATATATATATATATATATATATAAAAATTGAAAAAATATATGTATATTGATGCATGCTCTACGCCACGCTGGTGCAGCACGGACACCAGGACAGTCCTTTGATGAGGAAAATGCTTTAATGTTTCATAAAATCTAAAACATTAGGGCAATACTTCTGATATTTTCAGAGGGTGAAGTGGGCATGTGGAGATGTCCATACAAATTTTGGTGACGTTTGCTTGCAGTTTTGTGGCATTAAGCTACGTGAAGGTTTTTCCCGATGATGAGCATTGAGACAAGTCGCCAAAAGGTCTCCAATGAAATCTAACGTTTGATTTCACAGCGACTCCTTGGCGGCTCGGCTGGTCTTCAGGCGACGTCACAGAGACGTCTGCAACCAGTGGAGACTCCAGTCCCCAACTAGTCTCCAGCCCAGTGAGATAGGGGTCTTAGACTGTGTGCTCAACAAGTAGCCACCCCCTTGCTGCGCCTCTCGTCATCATGATAGCCGTATTCAGCATTGAACCAGCAGTAAAAGGAGTAGGGTGGCTGTCTCATACAAATGCATCATTTGTATGAGACAGGACTAACCAAAAGAGGCAAATTTCGGCAAGAGGGCTTTTGGTAAAAGGAGTACATTTTACTTTCAACGGGTGGGTGGATGTGACAGATTTACCTCAAGTCGCAGAGTTGACTCATGCAACCTCGATGATGCTGTCACCTTGGAATCGGTCATGTTCTGGTCACAACTTCTAAGCTTCTCATTGAGTTCAGAGATGGTTGCCTTTGCTTCAGTGAGCAACTGAAAAGATGAACAAGAATATTGGGGAAGAGAAACTGAGTGTCAACTAACAGAAATAAAACTGAACAGTTAATAACAAACCTGCTGTGACGCGTTTGACTCAGCTTGAACCTCAAATTGCTTTTCCTTTAAAATTTTTAGCTGCTCCTCCAGCTGCTGTACCTAAAGGCAATCGGTATTTGTGAGATAATTTACAGTACTTGGATTTTCTTTTAGTTTGAGCATTAGTATTTAGAAGACAAAGACGTAATGTGTTGTTGCATGTTTTGATGAAAATGTACATGCCTTGTTGATTGTAGTTTGTCACAATCAGTATAAAAGTGAATGAATGACAACTACCTCTTGTTGAAGGCTGGTCTCCAGTTTTCTTTTCTCCGCCTCCTGCAGCAAATTGAGATTATTCTGCTTGATCAACTTTTCTTGCATTGCAGAGATCTGTAGTTGGAGATAAAGGGTGATTGAAAAGTAAAATACTAAAATAAAATACTATATACAATGTAGTGTTTTGTGTATATATATACACATGTATAAATATATGTGCAAGAGAGAGGTAACTGGCCTTGAATTACAATGAAACATGACTACACAATTATACCATGCTCATCTTGTCCTGCAACTCTGTTCTGATCTGTTTATTGTCATGTTCCAGTTCTTCCAGTATCTCCTGCAACTGAGCTCGTTCCCCACTGAGGGACATTAAACTGCAAGTCAGCTTCTGCAATTCCTCAGCGGAGTTCTGACATCTATTTTCCTTCGCAGCTTCAGCTAGTGCCAATTTCTCAAGTAAATGCATTTTCTACAAAGAAAAATCAGTTAATGCATTTTTTAGTAAGCTGTACTATAATGTGGAGTCATAAAAACAATGTTACAGTTTTAACATAACAAACCTCTGCTTGATAAGTTCCTGTCACATCCTCCAGCTTCGCTGCAAGCTCATTTTTCTCCTGATTGAGTATCTCCAATGTCTCCTGCAATTGAGCTCGTTCCCCACTGAGAGAATACACTTTGCAAGTCAGCTCCTCCAATTCCTCAGCTGAGCTCAGACATCTACTTTCCTTCTCAGCCAGTAGAACATCTTTCTCAGCTTCAGCTAATTCAAATTTCTCCAGTAAATGCATTTTCTACAAAGAAAAAATAGTCAATGCATTTGCTTAGTAAGCTGTACTATAATGTGGAGTCATAAAAACAATGTTACAGTTTTAACGTAACAAACCTCTGCTTGATAAGTTCCTGTCACATCCTCCAGCTTCGCTGCAAGCTCATTTTTCTCCTGATTGAGTATCTGCAGTGTCTCCTGCAATTGAGCTCGTTCCTCACTGAGAGAATTCACTTTGCAAGTTAGCTCCTCCAATTCCTCAGCAGAGCTCTGGCGTCCACTTTCCTTCTCAGCCAGTAGAGCATCTTTGTCAGCTTCAGCTAGTGCTAATTTCTCAAGTAAATGCATTTTCTACAAAGAAAAATTAATCAATGCATTTGTTTAGTAAGCTGTACTATAATAGAGTGTTATAAAAACAACCTGACAGTATTAACGTTGTAACAAACCTCTGCTTCATATGTTCCTGTCACATCCTCCAGCTTTGCTGCAAGCTCATTTTTCTCCTGATTGAGTATCTTCAATGTCTCCTGCAATTGAGCTCGTTCCCCAAAGGGAGAATTCCCTTTGAAAGTCAGCTCCTCCAATTCCTCAGCAGAGCTCAAACATCTACTTTCCTTCTCAGCCAGTAGAACATCTTTCTCGGCTTCAACTAATTCAAATTTCTCTAGTAAATGCATTTTCTACAAAGAAAAAAATAGTCAATGTATTGTTTAGTAAGCTGTACTATAATGTTACAGTTTTAATGTAACAAACCTCTGCTTGATAAGTTCCTGTCACATCCTCGAGCTTCGCTGCAAGCTCATTTTTCTCCTGATTGAGTATCTCCAGTGTCTCCTGCAATTGAGCTCGTTCCCCACTGAGAGAATTCACTTTGCAAGTCAGCTCCTCCAATTCCTCAGCAGAGCTCTGTCGTCCACTTTCCTTCTCAGCCAGTAGAGCATCTCTCTCAGCTTTAGCTAGTGCTAATTTCTCAAGTAAATGCATTTTCTACAAAGAAAAATTAGTCAATGCATTTGTTTAGTAAGCTGTACTATAATAGGGAGTCTTATACAAACAACCGGACAGTATTAACGTAACAAACCTCTGCTTCATATGTTCCTGTCACATCCTCCAGCTTCGTTGCGAGCTCATTTTTCTCCTGATTGAGTATCTCCAGTGTCTCCTGCAATTGAGCTCGTTCCCCACTGAGAGAATTCACTTTGCAAGTCAGCTCCTCCAATTCCTCAGCAGAGCTCTGTCGTCCACTTTCCTTCTCAGCCAGTAGAGCATCTCTCTCAGCTTTAGCTAGTGCTAATTTCTCAAGTAAATGCATTTTCTACAAAGAAAAATTAGTCAATGCATTTGTTTAGTAAGCTGTACTATAATAGGGAGTCTTATACAAACAACCTGACAGTATTAACGTAACAAACCTCTGCTTCATATGTTCCTGTCACATCCTCCAGCTTCGTTGCGAGCTCATTTTTCTCCTGATTGAGTATCTCCAATGTCTCCTGCAATTGACCTCGTTCCCCAAAGGGAGAAGTCCCTTTGAAAGTCAGCTTCTCCAATTCCTCAGCAGAGCTCAGACACCTACTTTCCTTCTCAGCCAGTAGAACATCTTTCTCGGCTTCAGCTAATTCAAATTTCTCCAGTAAATGCATTTTCTACAAAGAAAAAATAGTCAATGCATTTCTTTAGCAAGCTGTACTATGTTACAGTTTTAACGTAACAAACCTCTGCTTGATAAGTTCCTGTCACATCCTCCAGCTTCACTGCAAGCTCATTTTTCTCCTGATTGAATATCTCCAGTGTCTCCTGCAATTGAGCTCGTTCCTCACTAAGAGAATTCACTTTGCAAGTCAGCTCCTCCAATTCCTCAGCCGAGCTCTGGCGTCCACTTTCCTTCTCAGCCAGTAGAGCATCTTTGTCAGCTTCAGCTAGTGCTAACTTCTCAAGTAAATGCATTTTCTACAAAGAAAAATTAGTCAATGCATTTGTTTAGTAAGCTGTACTATAATATGGAGTCTTATAAAAACAACCTGACAGTATTAAGGTTGTAACAAACCTCTGCTTTATATGTTCCTGCCACATCCTCCAGCTTCGCTGCGAGCTCATTTTTCTCCTGGCTGAGAATCTCCAGTGTCTTTTGCAACATAGCTCGCTCCTCACTGAGAGACAGCACTCTGCAAGTTAGCTTCTCCAATTCGTCAGTGGAGCTCTTCTCAGCAAGTAGGACAATTTTATCAGCTTCAACACACACACATTTCTCTGTTAAAGCTTCTGTCTGTAAAGATGGAAATGGGGGGGGGGGGGGGAGTTAAAATATTGTGGCGATCTGCAGCGAAAGCTTTTAACTTTCAGTGTAGAAGAAATCCCTACCCTTCGGTGAGTTCCAGAGGCCCTAATACTGTATATAATACATACTATATTTTTTACGCGTTTGTAGTAAGTGAATAAATATTTATATCTTTATATTTTCTGTATGTTATAGGCTTTTGTACACAAATAAAAACACCTGACTGTATACATAAATGAAAGCCATTTTGCTGTAAGAACCCTGCACCTTGATTATATTTCACTGATCATATTTCACCATTAAAATTTTCACTCGTGTCAGTATACTGTACCATACAGCTTGACTTCCGAAAAAGCTTAAAGCTAAACACCAAACAAAATTTTCTACAAGTAGAGCTGTATCAAACAAACCTCAAGTTGATATGTTCCTGTAATGGCCTCCAGTTCTGCGCTGAGCTGGCTCGTCTCCTGTCCCAGTACCTCAAGTTGGTCCTGCAGTTGATTTCGCTCTTCACTGAGACATGTCACTTGGCACATCAGTTTCTCCATCTCAGATTGGACATGGTCTCGCTCTGTTACGACAAACTCAAGCTCCTCAGACAGCCTCTGAATCTGTGAAAATGTGAGATTTTGGATTCATTACAATGCTTATGACTGCATATACAGCACTGTGTAAGATCAGTATAATAGTGGTCAAGAGGCTAAAGTATATTTAGAAATAAAGCTATAGATCCATGTGTACAAAGAAAACACATGCCTGATTTTGAAGTTCTTGAAATTTGCCAGCATCTTGGTTTCCATTCCTCAACAGGTCAACCTCTTCCTGTAGAACTACTATCTTGTCTTGAGCCAGCCTGAGCTCTGGTTGGCTCTGACTCTTCTGAATATTAACAATTGCAACATGAACAAAAATGGACACTCATAGTTCAAATGAGCGAATTCAAATCCTGCCAGCCACTTGAAATCAGTATTATTGTGTTTGAGAACTTTTTGCACCATTTCCACAATCGTCACTGTATAAGTATCACTATTAGTCACTTTAAAGTGCTCTAAATTGCTTGATGACTCGGCATCATTTGCACAATTGCCATTATATCAGTATCACCACACTGCTGGTACACTTTCATAGTTCAAAGACTCTCGACGCATTTCTTTTATGTCCTAAATGTATATTTTGTCATAGTGACTGTTTGTTGTCATACAAAAGGGGCTCCAGCTATAGGAGACAAACTGTCTTGTAACATACTTGGCCAATAAAGCTGATTATGATTCTTCTGTCAAAATGTGCTGTATGCCACCATAAATGTTACAGTGGAAATAAGAAAATGCACCTTTATGTATGTTATTCAATACCAGCCACTATTTAGATTGGATTGTGAAGAGTAAAGGTGTCACAAAATTGTAATTTTTTGCAACAAGAAAGCTTAAAATCTCCGGCTCCTGGAGACGTGTTTCCCACTTGGTTTCTTTGTGCCCAGCCATAAGTCATTACATTGTTATTTTCTTACTTTTTTTAAACTGTGTGTGCGCGCGCATGTTTGCATCTGTGTGGATCAGTGGTGGGAGGGGATTATTTTGACTATGTAAAGCACTTTGAGATGTATATCATTGTGTGAAAATTGTTCTAAAAATAAAGTTTGATTTTATAAAAATCAATGTTATCCTCCATTGGATATTTAATTCAGCATCAGCACTTTTAAACCAAACAGCAAAAATAGCTTAAGAGCAGGGAGTCTAAGTTGTACAATGAATTGTTGACATTGATTTTCAAAAATGTACAGTCCTCTTCAAAAGTATTGGAACAGCAAGGTAAATTGTTTTTGTTATATACTGAAGACATTTGGGTTTCAGATCAAAAGATGAATATGAGACAAAAGCTCAGAATTCCAGCTTTCATTTTATGGTATTTACAGCTAGATGTGTTAAACCACTCAGGACGGTCCACCTTGTTTAATCCACTTTTCAAGTGAGCAAACGTATTGGAACAGATGTGATTAAATTCAATTAAAAGTGGATTACATTTAATATTTGGTGGCATAACCCTTACTTGCAATAACTGCATCAAGCCTGCGAGCCATTGACTTCAGACTTTTGCCTTCTTCATTTGAAATGCTTTTCCAGCCTTTACTGGAGCCTCTTTCAGTTCTTGTTTGTTTCTGGGGCTTTCTCCCTTCAGTCTCCTCTTCAGGAGGTAAAACACATGCTCTATTTAGTTAAGGTCCAGTGATTGACTTGGCCTGTCTAAGACCTTTTACTTTTTCCCCCTGATGAAGTTCTTTGTTGTGTTGGCAGTGTGTTTTGGGTCATTGATTTGTTGCATGTCGAAGCTCCTCTCGATTACTTTGACTACTCTGTCTTTAAATTGACAGACAAAATGGTTTGCCAACCTCCACAGGGCAGGGGTGGAGGTATCACAATCCACTGTTCAATGAAGACTTCGAGATAAGAAATAAAGGCTGTACCACAAGATGCAAACAACTCATCAGCAAAAAGAATTGGAAGGCCAGATTGGAGTTTGCAAAGTAAGCAAAGCAAAGAAACATTTATTTATACAGCGCATTTCATACACAAAGCAACTTAATGTGCTTTACATGATTAAAAGCATTAAAAAAAAAGCTTATAAACATTTAAAACAAAGAAAAAAACAAGATAAAAGTACAATTGAAACAGCGGCCCGGCTGGGCACAGCCCGAAAGGGTAACGTGGGTCCCCCTTCCCATAGGCTCACCACCTGTGGGAGGGGCCATATGGGTCGGGTGCAGTGCGAGCTGGGCGGTGGCCGAAGGCAGGGGCGATCCGATCCCCGGCTATAGAAGCTGGCCCTAGGGACGTGGAATGTCACCTCTCTGGCAGGGAAGGAGCCCGAGCTAGTGTGTGAGGTCGAGAAGTTCCGACTAGATATAGTCGGACTCTCCTCCGCACACAGCTTGGGCTCTGGTACCAGTCCTCTCTCGAGGGGTTGGACTCTCTTCCACTATGGCCCACGGTGAGAGGTGCCGAGCAGGTGTGGGTATACTTATTGCCCCCGGCTCAGCGCCTTTACGTTGTGGTTCACCCCGGTGGACGAGAGGGTAGCCTCCCTCCGCCTGGGGGGACGGGTCCTGACTGTTGTTTGTGCCTATGCACCAAACAGCAGTTCAGAGTACCGACCCTTTTCGGAGTCCTTGGAGGGGTTGCTGGAGAGAGCTCCCACTGGGGACTCCATCGTTCTGCTGGGGGACTTCAATGCTCACGTGGACAATGACAGTGAGACCTGGAAGGGCATGATTGGGAGGAACGTCCCCCGATCAGAACCCGAGCGGTGTTCTGTTATTGGACTTCTGTGCTCATCACGGATTGTACATAACGAACACTGTGTTCAAGCATAAGAGTTTCCACACATGCACTTGGCACCAGGACACCCTAGGTCGCAGTTCCATGATCGACTTTGTGGTCGTGTCATCGGACTTGCGGCCGCATCTCTTGGACACTCGGGTGAAGAGAGGGGCGGAGCTGTCAACTGATCACCACCTGGTGGGGGACCGGAGGGTGTGTTCCAACTACAGGGGGAATCACACTCCTCAGCCTCCCTGGTAAGGTCTATTCAGGGGTGCTGGAGAGGAGGGTCCATCGGGAAGTCGAATCTCAGATTCAGGAGGTGCAGTGTGGTTTTCATCCTGGCCGTGGAACAGCCGTAGGGTCCTCGAGGGTGCATGGGAGTTCGCCCAACCAGTCTACATGTGTTTTGTGTACTTGGAGAAGGCGTTCGACCGTGTCCCTCGGGTGGTCCTGTGGGGGGTGCTTCGGGAGTTTGGGGTACCGAACCCCCTGATACGGGCTGTTCGGTCCCTGTACGACCGTAGTCAGAGTTTGGTCCGCATATCCGGCAGTAAGTTGGACTCGTTCCCGGTGAGGTTGGACTGCGCCAATGATGCCCTTTGTCACCGATTGTGTTCATAACTTTTATGGACAGAATTTCAAGGCACAAGCGAGGCGGAGAGGGGGCCCGGTTTGGTGGCCTCAGTATTGCATCTCTGCTTTTTGCAGATGATGTGGTTCTCTTGGCTTCATCAAGCCGTGATCTCCAACTCTCACTGGCACAATGTCCGCAGCAGTGTGTGAAGCGGCTGGGATGAGAATCAGCAACTCCAAATCTGAGACCATGGTCCTCAGTCGGAAAAGGGTGGCGTCCCCTCTCTAGGTTTGGGGTGAGATCCTGCCCCAAGTGGAGGAGTTGAAGTATCTTGGGGTCTTGTTCACAAGTGAGGGAAGAATGGAACGGTAGATCGACAGGCGGATCGGTGCAGCGTCTGCAGTGATGCAGACTTTGTATCGGTCCGTTGTGGTAAAGAAGGAGCTAAACCAAAAGGCTCTCAATTTACCGGTCGATCTATGTTCCTACCCTCACCTATGGTCACGAGCTGTGGGTCGTGACCGAAAGAACAAGATCCCGGATACACGCGGCCGAAATGAGTTTCCTCCGCAGGGTGTCCGGGCTCTCCCTTAGAGATAGGGTGAGAAGCTCGGTCACCCGGGAGGGGCTCAGAGTAGAGCCGCTGCTCCTCCACATCGAGAGGAGTCAGATGAGGTGGCTGAGGCATCTGATTCGGATGCCTCGCGGACGCCTCCATGATGAGGTGTTCCGGTCACGTCCCAGCGGGAAGAGACCCCGGGGACGACACAGGACACGCTGGAGAGACTACGTCTTTCGGCTGGAACACCTCGGGATCCCCCCTCTTCCGGGGGGATCCCGTGGCGTTCCCAGGAAAGTCAGGGCGTCCCTGCTAAAGCTATTACTCCTGTGACCCGAC
Organism: Phyllopteryx taeniolatus; assembly: GCF_024500385.1. Lineage (NCBI taxonomy): Eukaryota > Metazoa > Chordata > Actinopteri > Syngnathiformes > Syngnathidae > Phyllopteryx > Phyllopteryx taeniolatus. The sequence continues at coordinate 1,478,472 of NC_084502.1, forward strand.
CTCAGATAAGCGATAGAAAATGGATGTAATTAAAACAGCGTACTTTGCAAGAAATATTCAAAAGCGGAAACGCTCTAAAAAGCATGAGAGAAGGAAAAAAAAAACGTTTTTAACCTGGACTTAAAAACACACACTTGGGACTGACGTCACTTCTGTTGGCAACTTATTCCATTTGTATGCAGCACAATAGCTAAATGCTGCTTCACCATGTTTGCTTTGGACTCTGTGCTCCACTATTTGACCTGAGTGTGTCGATTTCAGAGCCCTCCTGGGTTATATACCATTAGCATTTCTTTCATGTATTCAGGACCTAAACAGTTTAGTGATTTATAGACCAGTAGCAGAACTTTAAAAACTATTCTAAAGCTGACTGGAAGCCAATGTAAAGACTTTAGATATGGAATAATATGCTCAGACCTCTTTGTTCTGGTCAGAATCGAGCTGCAGCATTCTGAATGAGCTGGAGTTGTTTAATGCTCTTTTGGGGACTCCAGTCAGAAGACCATTACAATAGTCAAGTCTACTTGAGGTAAATGCATTGATGAGCTTCTCCTGGTTTGCTACTGTTTACCATTGTTTTAGCAAATGCCTTGACTTCAACTTTTCGGCTGGCCTGACCGCAATGAAAAAACGCCGGAAGTAAATAGAGATGGAAATCACAACTGCTCAGTTTTTTGCACTTTGTGACCATACACGACTGACCACTGGTCAAGCATAACAACTGAGACGTACAGTGCTTGACAATTCACAATATTGACGGGGATTTTGAAATGAAAGCAGATGCTTGCAGACTAATGTTTTTGCGTTTTATGCATTAACTATTTGCTTCCATTACGTTGCAATTCATGATTGCGCTTTGTAGCACATTTATTAAGTTAGCTTGGTAAATGAAGAATTTTTTGGGGGGTAAATTTAATTTTTTTATCATCATCTATTCGAATTTAGAGATACATTTTTCACTGAAAACTGTTACATATTGAAAAATAGTGCACTCAAATGTAAGATTTTTCCCTAACATGAGGAATAATTGTGATTAACAACCGTGATTTCAATATTGAACAAAATAATCGATTATTATTTTGGCCATAATTGTGCAGCCCTAGGTAAGAACATAATTTTAATGATTAAAACAATCTTTCAGACTTGTTTTTATTGGGGCAGTTTTGACAGTTACCTTTTCAATTAAACCTTAGGTCAAAACAGACCCCCGCAACCACTTAGAACACCTGTATCTGTTCATGGCTCCTGTGGACTTAAATTTTAATAAGACTTTGCAATATCTTTTAGGGGAAGCCGTGATGAAATGCTCCAGTGAAGAGCGCAAACTCTGCAAGAAAATGCAGCAATTCTTACTTCTTTTGATTTGTTACACATCTTATTTCCTAATTATTCAAGCCATTATTCCATCCATTAAAAGTACAGTATTCTATCAAAAATAAAAAAAAATTGTTCATAAACAATGCGCAAAAAGAGACACCCGCCCATACAGCACACTAACATGCCTTGGCAATGGGTGGGAATCACTGCAAACTAGTTGAGACTAATCAGCAGCGCCTCTGCTGGCTGCAACGAAGTCATGTGCCCTGCCTTGCCTCAGCGTTAAACAATCAATTGCATACAATTGATTGAATTTATTATGAGCCATTAATCGATTTTGGCTATCCCGAGTTGATGGGCCATGATTTAAGATCTCTACAGTTCCTTACCATTGTTTCCTCCACTTCTGTTCTGAGCTGGATCTTCTCCTCTCTCAGTCCCTCCACTGTCTCAAGGAGCTGATCCCTCTCTTCACTTATCAATGTCAGTCTGCAGATCAACGTCTGAGTCTCTTCCATGGAAGTCTGATGACCACCTTCTTTGTTGACACATAAGCCATCCCTCTCTGCTTTCACAGTTTCAAGCTCTACACTCAAAATCTTTATCTGTTTAAAAGAGGGCTAATGTTATAGGCAACAACACCACCAACAGATGGACAAATATGGGGGAAACAAAATCAGTATGACATAACACTTGGAACTCACACTTTGCTTTAAATTAAACTCCTCCTCATTGAGTTGGACAAGATTACAGTTCTTCTGCTTCATATCTTCTAAATCATCTTGAAGGGAATGTAGAAGAAGTTGAGACTCTTCAACCTAAAAATGAGGAAACTATTTAAGTGGAAGTTTAAAGTATTGAGGAAAATGCTCCACATTTCATATTTTGAAGATATAACAAACTTGATGTTCCAGCTGAGCTTGCTTCTCTAGACCCATTCTTTCAACATCATTATTTTTCTGAATTTGATCTTCAAGCTGAGATTGGAGGGAATAGAGAAGGCTTTGATTCACTGCAGCCTATAATTGACCAAAAACAAGTTTCAAAAGCCCCAATTCAGTTATTAAAAGATTAGGAAATGCATCATATGCCATAATAATTTCATAATCTGTGTGTTATTTTCAAACGTGAAAAAAAAATCAAAACCTTCACTCACCTCATCAATGAACCGCTGCAGCTCTGCTTCGAGTTGTGTTTTCTGCTCACTGACCACTTGTAGAGTAGCCTGAAGTTGCTCTCTCTTATGGGAAAACAAACATAACCGTATGACAATTATGAAAGAAAAATCAGAGGGTCAGACTAGGCTGAAATTAGAGCAGACTGTACTCTCAGTGATACTACTACGAGTATCAAGTATGTATCACTGGGTCAAAAACAATACATATAAAAAGACTAATATGAAAGTAGGAATGGGTATTTTTCACAGGTTCGAAAGCAGCAACATGCACGCCAGCGTCCTCACACGTCCTGTATATACAGTGTAATATCCAAATAGAAGCACTGCACCAAATATTTAAAGATCGGATTTGATTGGCACTTTCAGAGTAGGGCTGGGACCGTACTCTGTAAAACCGAAAACTGATTGCTACGCTTTGCAAGGTACAACACATCCTCATGTACTGCAGTATTTTAATTTTGTACTCTGGCTACTTATTCAGAGCTAGTTAAAATACAAACATAAATCATTCAGAGCTGTTCCTAATAATTTGGACTCAGGTAATTAACCAAAGGAAAATTTACCAAAAATATTACACACTTCTCTCTCCTAATACAGTGCAGTTCTACAGGACTTGTTGTTTTCATTGTGGAGACTACTGGAACAGGCTGAATCTAGCTAAAAAAACAATTCCGCTCCAATTGTATCAATCAAAACTAAGCATTATAACCTGAACAGAATTTGATATAGATATCTCTTGCTTTGGATGTTGTCATATTTTGGCTCGTCAATATAAATAATAATGCAATTCACTTTTACAGCGCTTTTCTTGGGTCTCCAAGACACTTTACAATTGCACATATTAGTTACTCACGCCACAGTCACACTTGGTGGTGCTATGATACTTGTGTAGCCACAGCTGCCCTGGGGCAGCATGACAGAAGCGTGCCTGCCATTCTCCGTCTACGGCCTCTGCGACCACCACCAAAAAGCCAACCACATTCGTTCACAGGCAATGTGGGTTAAGTGTCTTGTCCAGGGACAGACCGACGACAAGAACTTGGGCGGGAATACGAATCGGCGACTCTCCTCTTACCCCCTGCGCAACACCTCCCACAAATATATATCATATGTTTTATGGATTAATCAAAGGTGCATTCAGTTGGCCCATGTGCCTTCAGTTGGCATCCCACACTTAATTTTGTAAATGCTTTGGTAACTAACTTGTGTTTGAAGTGTCTCAATCTCTGCAGTCATGTCATCAATAGGCTTTCCTAAATGAGCTGTTTGGGAACTCTCCAGCTGCTTGATCCGTTGTTTCAGAGCAACTATTTTCCCATGAGCAGTCCTAAGGTCCTCCTGATTCTCAATCATCTGTTTTGATGACAAACACTTATTGTATGAGCTATGACATTACGGCCTTGGACACGCGCGCGTGAACACACAAAAGAAAAAAGAAAACATTTTTAAATACAAAAAAAAAAGAAAAACAGCTCAAAGATGTTGGGACAGAAATGAGGAAGTTTAGTAGCGCGGTAGCTGACCATATCTATATTTTCTTGCAGATCCATCCGGATCTGGTCTCTCTCTGCTGTAAGAGCTGTGACCTCCGACTCTCGTTTCTCCATCTCTTCAGCAGCAATCTGAACAACACATCAAGACAGTGTGTTTCTTATCCTTGTGTTTAAGTTCTTATATAGACTATGTTTCTCCCATCAGTGGTGTCCAAAATCTGCTTTATTCTAAAATTTACATTTGGAGGGAGACAGATTTTCCCTGGTACAAGAACGCCAAATATATTGAGTTAGCTTTTTAAAAACAGGAAACAGTGGGTGACGCTACGTCCATTGCTGGGTAAAATATGTCATTTCCAGTCATACTTCATTTATGGTGTGCCGCAACATAAAAATGTTGCCGGTGGAAGAAATTTTAAAAGATCAAATATTGAAAAAATACAAGAGGAGGAGCAGCTAGGCTTGATCAGCATTGTCTCATTTCTAGTAGTCAGCTTGGGTAAAAATGTTTTTTTTTTTTTTTTTTTTCATAAGCACAAAAAAAAGTTACTTCAGCTTTAATATGCAAGGTTATTGTATGAGGGAGGTGTGTCAGGGCATAATTCAGGGTTGCCTCTCTCACCCACACACTAAAATGCTTAATTATGATTGACTTTAATCAATTACAAACTTTTCTTTGACACCTAATTTTAAGACTATGTATTTTAAAATACAGAATACGCAACCCCCAGTTGCGTATTCTGGAAAACCCTTCTACCCATGTATACTGCATTTTTAGAATGCATTATTTTGCGTCTACCCATATGATCAAAACAAAGGATGATCTGTATTTTGTTAGGTTTTTTTTCAAATAATTATTATGAAGTTAAGCACTTCAACACGTAATACTTTTTTTCATTTGCTTGCTCTTATTTTGAAATTCACAGCCCTACTTTTAATTAGTAAATTAGAAAACACACACGTGCTCATATATTTGATTACCCAGGCACAATTTGTAAGAGGAGTACAATTCTTTAAAGAAAACCTGATGGAACAGGCAAATTTAAATTTTTAATGAATTTTCATGGGATTCAAATTAAACGGTCAAGCATTTCAGAAATGCATCATCATTACACAAAACATACCCATAAAGAAATTAATGATGTTGTTCAGTCAGTCATTTATTAATTTTTTTAAATATTTCACAAATTCTGCCAGGGTATGAAAACTTATGAGCACAACTGTACATATATGCAGTCATACGTACCCCTGTCATATTGGAATTAAAGTGTAGGTTACACTTTTTTATAACCACTAGGTGGCGGTGGCATATTAGAATGAAAGTGTACAGCTTTTTTATAACCACCAGATGGCAACATACATTTAGAAAATGGAAAAGTTTTTTTCAATTTGCCCTATACCCATGTATAATGCGCACTATTGACTTGACATTTGGGGGAAACAATGCGCATTATACATGAGAAATTACGGTGCTCCCCCGGCCACAAAACGAAGTTTGAGTTTGGCTACAAAAAACAAACCTTCTCCAGGTTGTTCACTTCATTTGGGTGAGCCTGAATTGACCGCAGTTCGTCCAGCTGAGATCTCAGGACTCCCTCTGCTTCCTGAGATGCCGTTAGCTCTTTTTTCAGGTTGATCACTGTTCTCTCAAGTTCCACATTATCCATCATATCTGTTTATGGAAAACATTTTATGACTTGCCATCACTCTCAAAAGCCACTCCTGTTGGGCTAGTCAACCTTTGAGATTGATTCAGATTGCACACAGCTGTTGCATTATAAAATTTCGTAAAACCTACTTCTGGGGACTTTGCCATCGAGTAGAGTGGTTAGCTTGGTGTTCTCGTTAAACACAACATTGAGCTCTTTCTGGAGGTCGATCTGCATCTTCCTGAATTTTGATTTCTCAGACTCAAGTTGAAAACGCAGGCTGTTGACCTCAGCTTCCATCTTCTCATGGCTGACAGTCAGGGTATTCTGAAGAGAAGATCATCATCAAAAAAAAAATAGCTTTCAAACAAAAATCTATTTAGGTACTCAAAAATACAGTTAAAAAAACAACACCTCAACTGGCTACGGAAATCAAAAAAGACAAATTGGTTTCATTTAATTTACTTACTACATATGTTAAAATATTGAACTACTCTAGCTTAAGTTTTTAGTACAGTGGTTCAAAAGTGGCAGTTTAAAAACAAAAAAATGTGATGAGAGATCGGACGATGTGAAAAAAAATTATTGATCTTGTTTTTGCCTTATCACCTAGCCCTACCTTCAACTCTTTCAGGCCAATGTTTTCACTTCGTAGGAATGCCCATTCTTTCTTTGTCTCTCTGCCTAGGCCCTCCGCATCGTCGAGAGAGCGATGAAGCTTTGCCACTTCTTGAGCCAAGTCCTTGCCAAACTGAAAGAAGGAAGTAGTTCAACTGATATCACATATACCAAAGGCTTTAAACGAAAAAAAAAATCCGATAGTTATTCATTTTTAATAGAGTTTTAAGTACATAAGTTACATAACAGTGCACTAATACAAACAAAATCCTTTTTTTTTTTTTTAAACTGAATTATCATATTAGCATGTGCTTTGGCAATGTTTCATTATGTCAACTCAAAATATTTGAGAAAAAACATGTCCGTTATCTTCACATTGTGCCTTGTTCATCTGTCATTTTCCTAATAAAAAATGTTAATATTTCAACAAACATTCTCACTGTTCGGAAAATGTTAACCACTTATCACCACATACAAATATTCCATGTATACCATATCCTGAAGATCATCAGCAATTTTGGTCTTCCTCATCAGCTCTTCGGAGACGGTCTCTAAATTTTTCTTCAAATAAAACAAAAAAAACATTTGTTTTTAAATGCACGGTATGCACGCAAGTTAGGACTTTAAAAGTTCAATGAAATTTTTTTTTAAGCGTTTAAGCACTGCATATTGAAATTATTTGCGTCCCTTTTTAGGCCCAGTACACACAAAGATAATTGGCCTGATTGTGATAATTCTGCCCCTTCCCAAACAAGCACATCAAACGCCAGACAATCTTAAGTCTTATAAGATTGTCCTTAGATCTGATGTGTTACAAGTGGATTCATCCCGATTTTAGGATCCGAAACAGGTCTTGGCCGACAATCTTAAATAATGACCGTGTTCAATATTTACAACCAAAACTCATGTGTGGAGAACGCCGTTTTCTCCCGAATCATGAAGCCGTGAATTCTGATGTGACACAAAATGTACCCAATCAAAGAAGTACCAAAGACTGACGAACACGGAAACGAACGTAAATGAAAACAAACTCGTCTCACGAGTCAGATGTCATTTTTTTATAGAAAAGTGGGTTCCCCAGACGGCAAGAAGTATTTTCCAAAGATGGGCGTTTTATTTGAGAACATTGCCATTTTACAAGGCTCTCGGCTCCGACAACCTTTGGGAACACTTGGGAAACATCGGCACGTATCCGGAAGTGTTTCTTCTTCTTCGTTTTTTTGAGACCACGTGTGATCACCCGAGATTTCTAGATCGGCGGTAGAACAGAATCTTTACGTGTGTTGCGTTGAAATTGTCAGAGGACACCACACACAATGACCAAAACTGTTAAATGGCCAATTTTTGCCATTTTTGCAGATTGTGTGCAGATTTTAAAAAATAAAAACATTTAAGAGTGGAAAAATCTGTGTGTGTACCAGGCCTTAGCTGAAAGAAAAGCTAGAACTCTAAGCCACCTAACCTTAAGTTCAGAGCACTGGAGGTCATGGGATTCTAGAGCCTTCTTCAACGAGCATATTTCGTCTTGCAGCTCACGCTGTGAGATCACAAATATTAGTAAAATGTCAACAGTTTATAACAAAAATTTACCAATACACTCCCTTCTACAAGTATCGTAAAATTGCGACCAACGCGTAAAGATGAATGAGACGAGAGCTAGCAGCCAAAGAACAACTGATAGACATCAGCAACAAACCCCACATGGCAGAAAAGATGATATCACAAACGGCTGTTTGACTTCTTGAACAAAAGGCTACAGGGACATTCTACACCACAAGATGCCAACCACACTTCTCTCAACTCCCTCACTAAATCAGTAGCAAGAATACAAAAGCCAGGCTGGAATTTTCCAAAAAGCAAGCAAAATTCTGTGAGTTTATCATGGGAAATAAGTGGAGTTTTAGACTAGACAAATCGATAGCCCGGGTTACATGAAGACTTTTTTTTTTTCGCCATTCCGACTGAAGATCTCAGGTCAACTGTTGACCTGGAGGGGGAATTTAAGCAAGTAGGTTATGTGAAAACTCTGAGGAAGTCGACTCTGAGATAACAAAGCCTGATAAACCCGTTTCAAAGGTCCTGATAAGACAAATTCCGACTGAGTCACCGTGGTAACAGGCTCGTTTCACTAGCTGGTTACATTCTGAAGTGACATCCCCTTGTTAATCAGTCAGATTTGATATGTCATTGGTCCACCTTTTAAAACTATAACAGCTTTAACTCTTTTGAAAAGGCCGTCCATAAGTTTTAGGGGTTTGGGCAGGGAATTTTTGACCATTCTTCCAGAAGCGCATTTCTTAAGTCACATAGTGATGTTCTTCGAGAACGTTCACTCTAATTCATTCCAAAGGTGTTCTATCAGGTTGGTGTCAGGACTCTGTGCAGTCCAGTCAAGTTTATCTCCACCAAACTCTGTCATCCACATCATTATGGACCTTGCTTTCTGCATTGGTGCAGTCTTGTCGCAACGGGAAAGGGTCACATCCAAACTGTTCCCACAAAGTTGGGAGCAATGAATTGTCCAAACTCTCTTGCTTTGCTGAATCCGACAGAGTTCCTTTCACTGGAACTAAGGAGCCAAAACCTTGGACAATTCCATGCTCCCAACTTTGGGGGAACAGTTCTTCCATTTCTAACATTGGCTATGCACAAAGCAAGGTCCATAAAGACATGGACGAGAGAGTTAGGTGTGGATGAAGTTGACTGCACAGAGTCCTGATTCAACCCAATAGAACTTTGGGATGAATTAGAGTGGAGACAGAGCCAGGCCTTCTTGTCCAACACCAGTGCGTGACCTCACAAATACGCTTCTGGAAGAAGGCTACAAAATTCCCATAAACACACTCCTAAACCTTGTGGACAGACATCCCAGAAGAGTTGAATAGGTTATAGCTACAAAGTATGGACCAACATCATATTGAATCCTAGGGATTAGGAATAGGATGTCACTTAAATTCATACACGAGTCAACGCAGGTGAGCGAATACTTTTGGCACTAGAGATATACACAAACCTTAAATCCACATAATCACAACCAACATGTACATGAACACATTATACAGCCTGTGTGTGGCAAGAGCAATCAGTATTGATTTTGACCTTTGAGCTGTGCACAATAAATGTTCCCAAAATAAAATTTTTACTTACCACAGATGGGGGGGGGGGGGGGGGGAATAAATCCAATCTAGCTTTGTTAAAGGACCATACAAACTGATTTTTCTTGGAATGTGTTACTCTAAATAATACTGTCACTACATTATTAGATATTCAGCAATTTAGTGCCAAGTCACATAAATCTAAACTGAAATCATATGTAAAAATAATAATAAAAAAGCTGTCAATATTTTGTCACTCAGAACGAATAAAAGAAAAAAAGAATTCTGGTGGCATGTGTTTGTTTTGTCTAAGATACAAAAGTTCCTGACAAAATGAAACTGTTATTGACAAGTATACAGAATGTACGAGAGGTGATGATAGGGGTTGGCATCTCCTAATCAAAGAGTTGATTTTAACATTTATATAGTGATTTACAGGAGAATATCGACATATTGTGTATCGCGATATAGCCTAAAAATATCAAGATAATGGTTTTGGGCCAAATCTTGCAGCCCTAAGTAAACTATGACGTCACTACATGTTTACGTCAAGACAGAATGCGCAGACAGAACACAGCCTGACTATTCCGATTAAAGCCTTTACATGACTTTTGATCGGTTTGAGGAAAAGAATATTCTACCACTGTGAAACCGAATGATATTCCCTTCCTAAATTGGAATAAATAGGCTGAAAGCGAATGGAATATATTTTGGTTTCAGCCTATTTATTCCGATTGAGGCATTTATATAGAGAATTTTTATTAAATTTAGACTTCGAACACAATTCTAATCAGAATACAATGCACCATGTAAATACGGCTAATTTTAACTTCAAAATTTGGTGTACCGTTACAAGTACAGCAATGCTTTTAAGTACAGGTACAGCGAATATGAAGGAATATTCCTCAATGTTCCAATACTTTTGTAGATGAGTGTACTTGCACGTACTGTATATAGAACGCATTGTACAGTACAGGCAAGTGACCAAAAGGAGGAAAAAGGTGTTGTGTTGCTCATTTGTTTATAAAGACAGTGGAACATCAATGAAACGGACCCCGATATAACAGATATCGGATCAAACGTACCATCGGGACAGAACTATTTGTCAAAAAAAGAAAAACAAAAAAGTTTCCATGTGTCACTTAAACTGCCAATGACAAAGTCTGTTAGTTCCAGGATTGGCCACTATTGTTTAATGGTGCAGTGCAGGCAGAGAATGGGACAGAGGTATTTCTGTGTCACAGATGTACAATATGACTAGACGTGCCTCCCGTGCCTATGTGGCGGTCATGTTGAATGTGGGGAATTGACATGGCAGCCATGTCACGATTGTTCTGTTGTGTCGTAGAAAGAAAAAGTACACGAGAGAGAAGACGGCAGTGTTAACTGAGGAATACAAAAACAGTCTCTGGAGTGTGGAACATGCCATTTCTAATACAGTAAAAAATGTTGTCAAGCCTTTCGCCTTTGTAACGCATTTGGAACCAGAACGCACACTAATTTCTCGCGACTCATCGAAGCGACTTTCCTATGATGAGTACTATACGTCAGCAATGCCACCATGACCAAGCACACCGGCGTGCTAAATTTGGATTGTGTGTGGAACTTTCAAACATTTAAGCCTTTTTTTATATTTATTGACAGTAACTTTGTACTGTAATGGGCATTTTAGGCCATGAAAAAAAAACCCTACAAAACCATTTTGTACTTTACAAAACGGGTGCATATGGACTTTAAAAAATAAAAAAAAAAGTACTTCAATGTAACGGACCATCTGCTATATCGGATAACACCCCCGCCCCCGTTAATCTGTTCTATTGAGGTTCTACTGTATTTATTTTCTTCATTACCTCAAGCTCTTTTCCAAACTTTTTCTCAAGAGATTTGAATTCCTCCAGTTCCCGGTTTTCTTCCAGCTCTTGTGAAATAGCAGCTCTCTCTTTCTCCAATATTTGGGTCTGCTCCATGAAAATGCCCATCTCCTGTTTTAGGTAATCTCGTTCAGAAGCCAGCATATCCTAGAAACACAAACACCAAGACGTCCTCAGAAAAAGTTTTCATTAATCATAAATTGCTAGTACGGTTGTTTCTGGCACATTTACCTTTTACATGCAGCGACCTTTTAACAAACTAATGAAACCAATCTCTGAAATGTTTCAAAATAATCGCAAACAGGCTTCAGGAATGTAAAATACAGATAGAGAAAAAGAGATTTGTTTTATACCCAATAAACAAGCATTTCCCCCCCCCCCCAAAAAAAGGGATGTAGAGACAACTTTTTCTGTTCCAATACTGATATTTGCAGCCGTGAGTATCGGCAGATACCGATATTAATGCGATATTGTAAGAGCACAAAACATACATACTTTTACTAATTTTGTAGTATGGAATGTTATAAAACAGTGACATTACTCTAACAGAGTAACAGCAAAAATAAGTATGATGGGAAAACTATTATTAACCAACGGTTACATAAAGTTTAACCTAAAGATAATGTAATACAATTGAAAAAAATACAAGTTACTAAATCCTGAAGAAAAAAGAAAAAAAACATCCACAGTTTAGCTTAAAATAAACATTTATGTATTCTATTGAATAAGTAAATTAGTGTAAAAAAACAACTCCAATCAATACAAATGATACATTTAAAGTGGAAAATAATTCACGGTCACTTCAGTTATTTTTTTTTTAATGTCAGTGATAGTGAGAAAACAGCATTTGTTTTCTCCTTGTGCAGCAATACACTTCTGAATTTCATTATGCATCTGGGGTATAGTTTTATCGCGGCAGTTGGGAACAATGTAATGAGGCTTGAGGCGCTTGTACTGCCGCCGCTTGTGTGTGCGTTGTTGGGAGCAATGTTCCTGTTGTGGGCGTCTTGAGCTCTGAGGGGCGGTGTGGTGCGTGCAATGAGTTGCACATTGCAGGCACGATCGAATATTGTTAGTGTAACTCAAAATATATTTTACTTTAATTCTGTGGATGCCGAACTGCCTATCTGGCAGAGATGGGGGAGGGGTACCGAAGTCAAAAACTCATACACACATATACACACACACACACAGTGGATACGGAAAGTATTCAGAACCCATTAAATTTTTCGGTCTTTGTTATATTGCGACCATTTTCTAAAATCATTGAAGTTCATTTTTTTCCACAATGTACACACAGCACCCCATACTGAGAGGGGAAAAAACGGAATTGTTGAAATTTTTGCAGATTTATTATAAAAGAAAAACTGAAATATCACACAGCCATAAGTATTCAGACCCTTTGCTCAGTATTTAGTAGAAGCACCCTTTTGAGCTCATACAGCCATGAGTCTTTTTGGGAATGATGCAACAAGTTTTTCACACATTGATTTGGAGATCATCTGCCGTTCCTCCTGGCAGATCCTCTCCAGTTGTGTCAGGTTGGATGGTGAACGGTGATGGGCAGCCATTTTCAGGTCTATCCAGAGATGCTCAATTGCATTTAAGTCAGGGCTCTGGCTGGTCCATTCAAAAACAGTCAGAGTTCTTCTGAAGCCACTCCGTTATTTTAGCTGTGTGTTTAGGGTCTGTCTTTTTTGAGCACTCTGTAGAGGGTTTTTGTCCAGGATATTCCCTGTACTTGGCAGCATTCATCTTTCCTTCCATTGCAACCAGTCGTCCTGTCCCTGCAGCTGAAAAACACCCCCACAGCATGATGTTGCCACCACCACGCTTTACTGTTGGGACAGGTGATGAGCAGTGCCTGGTTTTCTCTACACATGCCACTTAGAATTAAGGCCAACAATTTCTATCTTGGTCTCATCAGACCAGAGAATCTTATTTCTAACGATCTTTGAGTCCTTCAGGTGTTTTTTGTTTTTGTTTTTTTAAGCAAACTCCATGCAGACTTTCATGTGTCTTGCACTGAGGAGAGGCTTCCGTCAGGCCACTCTGCCACAAAGCCCCGACAGGTGGAGGGCTGCAGTGATGGTTGATTTTCTAGAACTTTCTTCTTTACCGCTCTCGCCAAGGCTCTTCTCCCCCGATTGCTCAGTTTGGCCGGACGGCCAGCTCTAGGAAGGGTTACGATCGTCCAAAACATCTTCCATTTCAGGATTATGGAGGCCACTGTGCTTTTAGGAACCTTAAGTGCAGCGTAAATTTTTTTGTAACCATGGCCAGATCTGTGCTTAGCCACAATTCCGTCTGAGCTCTTCGGCAGTTCCTTTGACCTCATGATTCTCATTTGCTCTGGATGATCATAAGAAACGGACAGCACCAGAGTCAAATATATGTCACAGCAAAGGGTCTGAATACTTACGGCTGTGTGATATTTCAGATTTTCTTTTTTAATAAATCAGCAAAAGTTTTTTTTCTGTCAATATGGGGTGCTGTTTGTACATTGAGGAAAAACATTAACTTAATTTTAACAAATGGCTGCAATATAACAGAGTTAAATTTTTAAGGGGGTCTGAATACTTTCTGTACCCACGGTGTGCATTGCAGAATTTCATCTGTGAACATCATGGTCCACGGGGATTCCAGTCTAACCTCATCGGTCAGCCTATCCATTACCAGTTTGCACTGGCTGGTGCCCCTCATAGGGCTGCATTGTGTGTGCGTAGACTTTTTACATCTACTGTAAATACTGTACAGTGATGTGCCAGTCTTGGCTTTTGTTTAATAGTGTTCTCTTAAGAACTGTACGAGATACAAGGCTGTCACCAAAAAGTACACATCATAGTTTGTTCAGAAATGAAGGCGAGTTAAATTAAGTTTGAAATACTATACTAATTTGTTTTCGCAATACCACAATTGAGAACTAGAACTGATGGTAGAAAGTTACCTTCTCTGTGGCTAGAATCTCACAAAGCTGGACAGTCTCTGCAAAATCTCTTCCCATCTAGGGCAGAGGGGAGGGAGGTTGGAGTTCAAAATAAAACCAGAAGTGTGCAAGAGACCTTGAAAACAGTTTTCAGCTTGTTAAGCACCTGTTTATCAAATTCACACTGCTTTTGGCTCTGTTCTTCAAGTTGTTTTTTTAGCTCTGCCACAGACAGCTCCAGCAACTCTATTTTGTCAATGGCCTCAGCTTTCTGTTGAGCTTCACTTTTGAGCTTGAGGTCAAAATCTGCTGCCTTCTCATCCATTGTCTGAATTTGATCCAAGGCTTGCTGGTTTTGCTGGTCTAATGTTTGAAGTTGTAGCTCCAGTTCTGCCACTCTGTCGACTGACCTAAGAGGCAGAAATATATACACTTGCATATTAAATAGCTGTAAACCTACATATGGAGGGGGGTGGAAAATATAAAAATAAAAAATACAGCACATTAATTCATAAGTGATTAAAATAGCTCTGCACTTCACCGGTTTCCAAAGCTACGGAGTGTAACAAAGTCATCACTTGAGTTTGTGTCATCAAATGGCTCCTCAGGAATCTCCCAGTGAGTGTCAAATTCTTCATCTTCTATTAAAATATACAATTTACGAATTGCACAAAATTAGATTTGCAGTACAAACAATGAACATGCAATGAGAAATGACTAATTGCAATGTGCCCGTTATTTCCGTTAACAGTATTGTCCTTACCTTCAATCGCCTCAATCACACAGGAGGCTTTTCTCTTCTGACTGACAGAGCAAGCAAAGCTAAGGTCTGACAGACCACCTTCACTGGTAGATGCGGGAGCCATTTTTCCTCCCCATGTAACCCTGCGTTTGGGCACCTTCAAAACAGTCATAACTGTTAGGACAACTGAGAAAAAAGATGACTTTAAATACTTTAATGCAACATTGAGCAATAGTTACCTTTTGTACACGATTCAGGTTGGTGCTTGTGACCAGCAGTTTGGTGAGGTTTCTTATTCTGTCCGCTTGCTCTCCTTGAAGTTGTTCTTTTTCTTGGAGAAGCTGAGAGAGCACCTCTCTCTCTGTTGCTGTGGTTTGCGTTACCAAGGAAACCTGCAGTGTGGGGGGGGTCACTCATTGGTCACTGCATCAAAAATGAATTTTCAGTAGAACCTGAACAGATAGCATGGCATTTTTTTCTGTGTAAACAAGTCTCTTGCCTCTTGAAGTCGCCTCTTGAGGTCTACAATTTCATTGCGATATCTTTTGAGCAGCGCACCGTCATCAGATACTTCTGTGACATGGGGATCATTCTTCATTTTTTTTGCAGTGCATGCAAACTGAGGAAGACATTAAGCAAAACCACAATTGGTGTAAACAAAAGTGTGTACTGTTTCAGTTCAGTATAACATACAATACCATTAACGTTTCTTTTTTTTTTTTTTTTTTAAATTAACTGTTGGCGGTACCTGGTGTATTGCCAAGAAAGTAACTCTGGTAAACCACAAATGAACTTCAGTTGTCAATTTGTGATTTTACAGATATGTAATTGCATTTAAAGCCAATGCTATGGTCTGCAAACTCTAAAAAGCATCAGGTCCATCCATCTTCTTCCGCTTACCGGGGGTCAGGTCGCAGGGGCAGCAAGTTAAGCACGGAAGCCCAGACTTCCCTCTCCCCTGCCACTTAGTCCAACTCGAGGGGATACAAAGGCGTTCCCACGCTAGTGTGTCCTGGGTTGAAGTGGGACGTGCACGGAACACCTCAACAGAAAGGCGTAAAGGAGGCATCCTAATCAGATCCCGGAGCCACCTCATCTGACTCGTGATCATAGGTGAGGGTAGGAACATGGAAAGCCCACTAAATCTAGAGCTTTGCCTTTCTACTCAGCTCCTTCTTCACCAAGGCAGACTGATAGTCTATATAACTGAAGCTGCTACACCGAGCTGCCTGTCGATCTCACGCTGCATTCTTCCTTCACTCGCTTGTTCACGCATGTGAACAAGACACGGAGATACTTGAAACCCCTCCACTTGGGCCAGGATCTCATTTCAACCTGGAGAGAGAACTCCACCCTTTTCTGACTGAGTACCATGAGAGTTGAAGATAGTGGTTTGATGAAGCCATCAGAACCACATCTTCAAAAAGCAGAAACTTCATACTGGGGTCACCAAACCCGACCCCCTCACCTCAACACCTTGGCTGCGCTTAGAAGTTCTGCCCATAAAAGTTATGAACAAAATTAGGCTTTATACGGTCAGGATTTTTGGGGCCGATCACAAAGTTTAAAAAAAGGATAACCGATCCAATCACAAGATGGAGCAATGTGTCTATTTAAATTACCTGTTCATTTACTGTATATACTTGTGTACTTAATTGCTCAAAAAATTATATTTACAATAAATGTATTTTTGTTCAGCTAGTTATGACAGTGAGGCACAGTGACAAATGCATGGTCTTCTATTAGATGGCAGGAAGTACATAGTAAATTAACGTATCCACTTTTTGTGACAAGTAGACAAGATAAAGCCCAATGATCGTAAAAAACGGGATGCGGTGGTATCGGAATACATGATCTTATTACACTAGCCTGACAGTGCAATTGTGAAAGAGCAAATTTGTCTGTAGTCTGATCCGGGCATTACGTGTTGTCTGTCCCACACCGCCGACATGTTTTTTTTTTTGTTAATAACTTAATTGGCCATCAGATATTTACAGTACTACGTCAAAAGACACGCGACAAGGCTAAAAATAAAACTAGCTTTTGGATTCAAATATACTGTGCACGATGGAAACGTGGAGTAAATGTCTTTTGCGGAGCCGATCAATGACGTCATTGAACAGATCGGCGAACTATGACAAAGCCGATCAGCAGAAAATGCTAATTATTGACCGATACCGATCAGGCTGATAAAATCTGTGGTAAAGTCTAAACAAAATCGGTGACAGTGTTGCCTTGGCGAAGTCCAACCATCTCTGGAAACAAATCTGACTGACTGCCGGTAATGCGGACCAAACTGACACCAATTTTACATGGACTAAACGGCCTGTATTAGAGTTTCCGGTACACTGTCCTCCCGGAACACCCCTCCACAAGACACCCCGAGGGACGCAGTCGATCGGCACTCCAAGTCTACAGAGCAAATGAGGACTGGTTGGGCAAACTCCCATGAACCCTGCTGTTCTACTGTTCCACAGTCAGGACGAAAACAACATTGCTCCTACTAAAGAGACTCAGTCAGGTGGAGATTACAAAGGATAAAGCTGGACAGCCCTCTAAAACAGCTGAGTAGGGAAATTGGTGCGTTTTGCCTGTGTACATTTAGTCAGTCACTATTTTTTTCCTCCATTTCTTCCTCGTTTTTTTAAGATAAAAAGTATCTTGGTTAATTAAAAAACAAAAACTTTCTACAAGATTCATTGATTTTATATAACCACTGAGCATTTAAATTTACACAGATAAATAGCAATTTGAAGCTTACATTCATTGCATGTAAACTGGAAGAAGATACTACACCACACGCACACACACAACATTGGAACATTTTTAATGAAATTAATTAAATGCCATGAAAGGAAAGTATATTCCAACCTGCAGAGTGCGAAGCGTCTCATCGAGGAATGTAGTTGTGATTGTGCAGAGGATGACTGTTTTGGCGTTTCCACCGAGGGAGTTCTGAAGAATGCGTGTTAACTTACTGTCTCTGTAGTTTATGAAACCACTGGAAACACAGTGATGTTAAGATTATTTGAGCATTTTAATTTAATGTTGAATATATACAAAAATATTGTTTAATTCAATTTTCCTTTATTTTTTTGGGTTTCATTACATATATACGGTAATAGAAGTGCCAAATGTTGAACTAAAACTGCATGGAACCACTGATGATCAATGAGTCGGACTTTATGCAATGTACAGATCTATTAGTTACAAAACTGTGAGAGGCCCTCTGCACACATAAAAACCCTATCCTGAGACCTGAGCAGTGACCAATGGCACATTTGTGAAGCAGTCACAACAATTAACACATTTTGCATTATACACAGAACATGTCTATATTTTACATACCTTGGGCTTTCTTCACTAAGCTTCTTTATCACTTGGCCAAGTGTGAACAGGCTGCGATTGATATTGCAGCCTTCTTTCAAGCGTGTACCTAACAAGCAGATTCATGTTCAATCAATTGTTAAAGTTTATTCTGAGGTTAACACAGAATTAAACCAAATGAGGCTTCAATTACACTGTAAAAGTTTAGTTCTTTACCTTCAGCCCCTGTTTGGCTTGCTCTCTCTGATCCAGCCAAGTCAACCAAATTCTGAAACAGATAATACATATAGTTATAAATTCATCAAATGTACCCCCAAAAAATGTCTAAAGAACGTGAATGTGCAGCACACAGTGGCATGTGAAGTCAGTAAGTCTGCACCTAAGTGTCTCGAGGTGAGACGAATGGCTGAAGAGTGCATCAGCGACTGTGGCTCTCCTTTCTCCCATGTGAGGGAATTACACAAATACACAGAGTATTGAGTAGAACCTCAATTTAACGGACCCTGAAACAACAGACTTCGGATTTAACGGCCAAAAAATACTGCCCAGTTGGAACTCAAAACGCCCTTTTGTAACTGAAAAATTTGTAACTTAATTCCAAAATTTGCCGATGTGAGACAATCAACAGCCAGAGATTGGTTCCTGTATTTTCAGGTTGTGCCGCTGTTATTAAAGATACAAAGACTCCATCCAGCAAACAGATGTGCCGATCACTTTTTTTTTGTACCAGAGTCCAAATCTTTGATTTTCTGCCGATACAGTCTCGATCAGACACCTCAACAATGCATAAAAAATAAGAGCGTGCATCCAAATA